>NC_047109.1:26027461-26329961 GCF_902500255.1 Thalassophryne amazonica
GTTTTTACGTCAGACATGCTTGAACCCTCGTGCGCATGCGTGAGTTTTTCCACGCCTGTCGGTGACGTCATTCGCCTGTGAGCACTCCTTGTGGGAGGAGTCGTCCAGCCCCTCGTCGGAATTCCTTTGTCTGAGAAGTTGCTGAGAGACTGGCGCGTTGTTTGATCAGAATTTTTTCTAAACCTGTGAGACACATCGAAGTGGACACGGTTCGAAAAATTAAGCTGGTTTTCAGTGAAAATTTTAACAGCTGATGAGAGATTTTGAGGTGATTCTGTCGCTTTAAGGACTTTTCACGGTGTGAGACGTCGTGCAGCGCTCTCAGGCAGCGTCATCAGCCTGTTCAAGCTGAAAACCTCCACATTTCAGGCTCTATTGATCCAGGACGTCGTGAGAGAACAGAGAAGTTTCAGAAGAAGTCGGTTTCAGCATTTTATCCGGATATTCCACTGTTAAAGGAGATTTTTTTAATGAAAGACGTGCGGACGGTCCGCGCGTCGGGACGCAGCCGACGCGGTGCGGCGGCACAGGAAAAACACCTCCGTGTTGATAACCATTTGTAAAATCCAGGCGGCTTTTGATGGCTTTCAGTGGAGTGAGTATATGAGAAATTGTTTAACAGGCAGGACATGTTCCAACTTGTCCTTAAGGCTTTCAACAGAGGTGTTTTTCCTGTGGCGGAGCGTCGCGGCGGCTGCGTCCCGACGCGCGGACCCGTCCGCACGTCTTTCATTAAAAAAATCTCCTTTAACAGTGGAATATCCGGATAAAATGCTGAAACCGACTTCTTCTGAAACTTCTCTGTTCTCTCACGACGTCCTGGATCAATAGAGCCTGAAATGTGGATGTTTTCAGCTTGAACAGGCTGACGACGCCGCCTGAGAGCGCAGCGCGACGTCTCGCACCGTGAAAAGTCCTTAAAGCGACAGAATCACCTCAAAATCTCTCATCAGCCGTTAAAATTTTCACTGAAAACCAGCTTAATTTTCGAACCGTGTCCACTTCGATGTGTCTCACAGGTTTAGAAAAAATTTTGATCAAACAACGCGCCAGTCTCTCAGCAACTTCTCAGACAAAGGAATTCCGACGAGGGGCTGGACGACTCCTCCCACAAGGAGTGCTCACAGGCGAATGACGTCACCGACAGGCGTGGAAAAACTCACGCACGCGCACGAGGGTTCAAGCATGTCTGACGTAAAAACATATGAATGAAATCCATATAGTTTTTGAAAAAAATAAAAAGGACCGTAACTTTACTGACAGCCCTCGTATATGTGTATGTATATATATATATATATATATATATATATATATATATATATATATGTGTGTGTGTGTGTGTATATATGTGTGTATATATACACTCAACAAAAATATAAATGCAACACTTTTGGTTTTGCTCCCATTTTGTATGAGATGAACTCAAAGATCTAAAACTTTTTCCACATACACAATATCACCATTTCCCTCAAATATTGTTCACAAACCAGTCTAAATCTGTGATAGTGAGCACTTCTCCTTTGCTGAGATAATCCATCCCACCTCACAGGTGTGCCATATCAAGATGCTGATTAGACACCATGATTAGTGCACAGGTGTGCCTTAGACTGTCCACAATAAAGGGCCACTCTGAAAGGTGCAGTTTTATCACACAGCACAATGCCACAGATGTCGCAAGATTTGAGGGAGCGTGCAATTGGCATGCTGACAGCAGGAATGTCAACCAGAGCTGTTGCTTATGTATTGAATGTTCATTTCTCTACCATAAGCCGTCTCCAAAGGCGTTTCAGAGAATTTGGCAGTACATCCAACCAGCCTCACAACCGCAGACCACGTGTAACCACACCAGCCCAGGACCTCCACATCCAGCATGTTCACCTCCAAGATCGTCTGAGACCAGCCACTCGGACAGCTGCTTGAGCAATCGGTTTGCATAACCAAAGAATTTCTGCACAAACTGTCAGAAACCATCTCAGGGAAGCTCATCTGCATGCTCGTCGTCCTCATCGGGGTCTCGACCTGACTCCAGTTCATCGTCGTAACCGACTTGAGTGGGCAAATGCTCACATTCGCTGGCGTTTGGCACGTTAGAGAGATGTTCTCTTCACGGATGAATCCCGGTTCACACTGTCCAGGGCAGATGGCAGACAGCGTGTGTGGCGTCGTGTGGGTGAGTGGTTTTCTGATGTCAATGTTGTGGAGCGAGTGGCCCATGGTGGTGGTGGGGTTATGGTATGGGCAGGCGTCTGTTATGGATGAAGAACACAGGTGCATTTTATTGATGGCATTTTGAATGCACAGAGATATCGTGAGGAGATCCTGAGGCCCATTGTTGTGCCATACATCCAAGAACATCACCTCATGTTGCAGCAGGATAATGCACGGCCCCATGTTGCAAGGATCTGTACACAATTCTTGGAAGCTGAAAATGTCCCAGTTCTTGCATGGCCGGCATACTCACCGGACATGTCACCCATTGAGCATGTTTGGGATGCTCTGGACCGGCGTATACGACAGCGTGTACCAGTTCCTGCCAATATCCAGCAACTTCGCACAGCCATTGAAGAGGAGTCGACCAACATTCCACAGGCCACAATTGACAACCTGATCAACTCTATGCGAAGGAGATGTGTTGCACTGCATGAGGCAAATGGTGGTCACACCAGATACTGACTGGTATCCCCCCCCAATAAAACAAAACTGCACCTTTCAGAGTGGCCTTTTATTGTGGGCAGTCTAAGGCACACCTGTGCACTAATCATGGTGTCTAATCAGCATCTTGATATGGCACACCTGTGAGGTGGGATGGATTATCTCAGCAAAGGAGAAGTGCTCACTATCACAGATTTAGACTGGTTTGTGAACAATATTTGAGGGAAATGGTGATATTGTGTATGTGGAAAAAGTTTCAGATCTTTGAGTTCATCTCATACAAAATGGGAGCAAAACCAAAAGTGTTGCGTTTATATTTTTTTTGAGTGTATGTACGTACGAGGTCTGTCAATAAAGTAATGGTCCTTTTTATTTTTTTCAAAAACTATATGGATTTCATTCATATGTTTTTACGTCAGACATGCTTGAACCCTCGTGCGCATGCGTAAGTTTTTCCACGCCTGTCGGTGACGTCATTCGCCTGTGAGCACTCCTTGTGGGAGGAGTCGTCCAGCCCCTCGTCGGAATTCCTTTGTCTGAGAAGTTGCTGAGAGACTGGCGCGTTGTTTGATCAAAATTTTTTCTAAACCTGTGAGACACATCGAAGTGGACACGGTTCGAAAAATTAAGCTGGTTTTCAGTGAAAATTTTAACGTCTGATGAGAGATTTTGAGGTGAGACTGTCGCTTTAAGGACTTTTCACGGTGCAAGACGTCGCGCAGCGCTCTCAGGCGGCGTCATCAGCCTGTTCAAGCTGAAAACCTCCACATTTCAGGCTCTATTGATCCAGGACGTCGTGAGAGAACAGAGAAGTTTCAGAAGAAGTCGGTTTCAGCATTTTATCCGGATATTCCACTGTTAAAGGAGATTTTTTTTAATGAAAGACGTGTGGACGGGTCCGCGCGTCGGGACGCAGCCGCCGCGACGCTCCGCCACAGGAAAAACACCTCTGTTGAAAGCCTTAAGGACAAGTTGGAACATGTCCTGCCTGTTAAACAATTTCTCATATACTCAATCCACTGAAAGCCATCAAAAGCCGCCAGGATTTTACAAATGGTTATCAACACGGAGGTGTTTTTCCTGTGCCGCCGCACCGCGTCGGCTGCGTCCCGACGCGCGGATCCGTCCGCACGTCTTTCATTAAAAAAATCTCCTTTAACAGTGGAATATCAGGATAAAATGCTGAAACCGACTTCTTCTGAAACTTCTCTGTTCTCTCATGACGTCCTGGATCAATAGAGCCTGAAATGTGGAGGTTTTAAGCTTGAACAGGCTGATGACGCCGCCTGAGAGCGCTGCGCGACGTCTCGCACCGTGGGAAGTCCTTAAAGCGACAGTCTCACCTCAAAATCTCTCATCAGCCGTTAAAATTTTCACTGAAAACCAGCTTAATTTTTCGAACCGTGTCCACTTCGATGTGTCTCACAGGTTTAGAAAAAATTTTGATCAAACAACGCGCCAGTCTCTCAGCAACTTCTCAGACAAAGCATCCCAAACATGCTCAATGGGTGACATGTCCGGTGAGTATGCCGGCCATGCAAGAACTGGGACATTTTCAGCTTCCAAGAATTGTGTACAGATCCTTGCAACATGGGGCCGTGCATTATCCTGCTGCGAAGAAGAAGTTGCAGCTTCTTGACTGGCCGCCAAGCGGTAAACTTCCATGGCATATTTTGACCCCCACCTGACAGTCAAATATCTTACATTTCCTTGAATGGCCGCTGGAGGCTGGCTACAAAACATGTATTTCTCCTCAATCAATGGCAGCATCCCAAAGCACTCACAGGAGACCGCCTGCCTCCTCCGCTCATGCAAAAAAGGAGGCAGCCAATCAGCAGTGAGTTAGTCCATATCTTTGGGTGGGAGCTTCTTAGTGAGCACTTCTGATTGGCTCACACAGAATCAAGACAGGCTGGTTCCCGCCTCCGTCTTTGCAACTGTGCATGTTTTTTTTTTTTTGCCACATAAAATTCCATTCATAAATCGTTTTTAGCCCTGCGTTTTTTCACTAACATGCAAAATTAGAACAGCAAAATAATAAATAAATATCCTAACTGTCTGTGTGTCATGTCAGTTCCAAGCACATTTTTTTCTTTGTTAAAAATAAATCACTGCACTAAATGGCAGACTTAAGAAAACTAAAGTAAAAAAAAAACCAACAAAATTAAGTAACTCTGCTAGAGTGTCGCTTCTGGGACACTTTTGGGTCTTCCAAGACCAAGAATCAACAGAAGAAAGTTCATTTGTAGTTCTAAACACATTTAGGATGTTTTCTGCTCACTTTTTGTTCCTCCCATGACGTTATTCCTCTCTCCTACAACATCAATAACAATTACATGCATATGACCAATTATGCAAATTAAGTGATGAGATCATTTAGCAACTTTTAGCAACTTTTAGGACAGCCAATAGCGTCTTTCCTTACTCAGGAGTTAGCAACAGTGTCCTTGTAGCCTCCGACCATATCTTAGAGTCCTTTGTTTCTGTGTCTCGGAGTATTTCATTAGAAACACCTGGAATAATCTGGCTTGATGTTTGGTGAAACGTCCTAACGGATCATCTAAGATGTCTCTGTTGCGGTATTCACGCTGAGTGAAATTCTGGTCTTATTTAAATGCTGTATGCTAACAGTGTTAGCACTTTTACCAGCTGTCGGTAACCTGATCTGTTGGGTCTACTTAATGTACAAGTACTAAGAATATAAGTGGCGCATAACTTTTACTGTCCACACCAAAGAAACAACAAACTGCTGCAGCACATTTGTCTCATGGAAACACCACTGAATATTTATGGGCCAGCTGTCTCTATTAGGCCTCTTGTTTGTACCATTTTATATGGTTTAAAATCAAAGCAATGCAAAGCAAAAAAAAAAAAACAAAAAAAAAAAACACTGAGGTACTTGGAATTGTGTCATTACATAGTTTGTCCAACTGAGGGCACTCCAACTGGATTCTGTGACTCTTGACCCCTTAGTCACATTAGCTACAAGAGACAGACACAAAGCAACCAGCTGCCACTCATTTTCAATTAGAGTGCACATTTTATAGTGACAGCAGAAAGTGGTCGTTGTACCGTGAGCGAGGCAGGGCCAAAATAGACAAGAAGTCTACTATATGTACATGCTGAGCGATGTAACATGGTGACTCCAAATCCAAGTGAAGTCAGCGTGATGTACGTTGGTTGGTTGTTGATTAAAGCTCATGTTTAAAACGGTAAAACATTAAGGCTCAATTACATCAAAAGTGCAGTATGGAGCATATCAATGAATAAAAAACTGTCAAAATCATGGAAAATAAACAAAAAACTAAGAAATGGAGTAAAACTGATCACAGTTTAAGACTTTTTGTTTTGTTTTGTTTTTTTAACTCCCTGTTTTTGGTATGGACCTACAAAAATCCATATTGGTTGAGTCCTAATAAAAACAAAACACATCTTGGAGTAATTTCATATACATACATACATATATGAGAGAGAGAGAGACTCTGCTCAAAATAATTCAGGGAACACAGTCAAAAATGTGTGTGAAATATTTATCTCTGTACATCTTATTGACATTTGGTGTAAAACTAATCCCCAGAGATGGTACCAAGGCACCATTAGGTCTATCTCAGGTCCAGTTGCTTATCAGTGGTTCTGTAATGAGCTGGATGATGCGTTGCGACTCACGGTGTGGGGATGATTTCAGCATGTGGTGTCCAAACTGAGACTTATCCACTTTGTTGCGTTTCAGGTTTCAGGTGGAGTATGTCCTGTCAGAAGCCTCTGACAGCTGGGCGGGCTTGAAAGGCCGTGTGGACCAGTCCATGATGGAGGACTTCCTCATCAGACCAGACGGGTCCAAATGCTTCGTGTGCGTGTGTGGACCTGCTGGCTTCACAGAGTTAATACTATGGTGTGTAATACTTCACTTTCTTTGAAGAAGACAGCCTGTTAAACAAAAAGAATTCAGACATGAACACATCGAGCCTTTACTCTGTCTCACCTGCATGTTTGCTTGGCCACAGGTCCTTCACAGCTCCAGTCAGACATCATGATCCAGACATGAGTTTGTGTTTAACCCTCTGGAATCCAGGGTATAATTGGCCGTTTTTGACTACTTTTGGTTTTACCTTTTATAAGTTACCTGGCCTTGCTTGGTGTCTTTATTTTCAGCACAACCTCACCTGTGTGACTTTACAGTTTTTCATTCATTCTGACCTACTGTATTAACACAGTGAACCTAAAATCACAAAAAAACATAAAATCCAAGTCGAAAAAAGTCTGAGTTTTTTTGACTGTGAAAACCACAAACTTGTTTAACGAACCATTTTCATAACTTAAAATGTAAATATAAATTGTAAATTTCAAAAACATATGTACAAATGTAGAAAAAAAACAAAGTTAAATACAACTATTTACATAAATACAGGAAATGCTTCAGGTGTTTTTTGTACAATTATTTACAAAACAATCAGATATCACAATAAGATTTAGAATGTAAATACACTCAACAAAAATATAAACGCAACACTTTTGGTTTTGCTCCCATTTTGTATGAGATGAACTCAAAGATCTAAAACTTTTTCCACATACACAATATCACCATTTCCCTCAAATATTGTTCACAAACCAGTCTAAATCTGTGATAGTGAGCACTTCTCCTTTGCTGAGGTAATCCATCCCACCTCACAGGTGTGCCATATCAAGATGCTGATTAGACACCATGATTAGTGCACAGGTGTGCAGAGATACCGTGACGAGATCCTGAGGCCCATTGTTGTGCCATACATCCAAGAACATCACCTCATGTTGCAGCAGGATAATGCACGGCCCCATGTTGCAAGGATCTGTACACAATTCTTGGAAGCTGAAAATGTCCCAGTTCTTGCATGGCCGGCATACTCACCAGACATGTCACCCATTGAGCATGTTTGGGATGCTCTGGACCGGCGTATACGACAGCGTGTACCACTTCCTGCCAATATCCAGCAACTTCACACAGCCATTGAAGAGGAGTGGACCAACATTCCACAGGCCACAATTGACAACCTGATCAACTCTATGTGAAGGAGATGTGTTGCACTGCATGAGGCAAATGGTGGTCACACCAGATACTGACTGGTATCCCCCCCCCAATAAAACAAAACTGCACCTTTCAGAGTGGCCTTTTATTGTGGGCAGTCTAAGGCACACCTGTGCACTAATCATGGTGTCTAATCAGCATCTTGATATGGCACACCTGTGAGGTGGGATGGATTATCTCAGCAAAGGAGAAGTGCTCACTATCACAGATTTAGACTGGTTTGTGAACAATATTTGAGGGAAATGGTGATATTGTGTATGTGGAAAAAGTTTTAGATCTTTGAGTTCATCTCATACAAAATGGGAGCAAAACCAAAAGTGTTGCGTTTATATTTTTGTTGAGTGTATAAATTGTACATTTCAAAAACATATATTGCAGGAAATGCTCATGCTAAACTATTTACAAAACAGTCAGATGTCAAAATAAGATGCAAGACAAATTATTTGTGCCACTCAACAAAAAAAAACAATTCCTGTCCAACACAACACGGAGGGGCACATCACAGGCCTGACACTTCCACAGTGTGTCACGGTGTGTAGGACAGGGAATGTCTTTCACCGTCCATTCTTCCCATCCTTCACCCTTCTCTGCACTGTCTCACCCCAAAACGCATGATGGATTGTGGAGCACACAGACACCTCCCGTGTGTCCATCCACTTTACACCACAGGCCCCTCTCTTATCCATCTTATAGATCTTTCAGATTTTTTTGTGAGAGCATTTGCCCTCTCTCTGGGGCATCCTCGTCTTCTCCCTGTATGTGCCACATGCCCCAAATGTCATGTTAGCCAGGTCCATGAACAGTTTGTGACTCGTGTAAAAATTGTCCGTGTAAATGTGGTACCCAGTACCAAGCGAGGATGGCTGGATCAGGTTCATGACCACATTGTATGACAGTCCTTGCTCACTTGTGGTCACAGTCTTGCCAGTGTAAATGTGAACTTGAGTGTGTAGCCATTACTTGAAACAGCCGACGCAAAAAGTTTCATGCCCCATTTTGTTGGCTTGTCCTTCAAATATTGAGTCCAGTTTTTGCCTTCGTTGGCACCATTCTTTCATCCACTGCCAGCTCTCTCCTCAGGTGGTCATAAGTCTGACAGGCACTGAGGATGTCATCATAAAGAGGCCTGACTCAAAACAGTTTGTCATGACCTGGTGTTTCCTTTTTTTCTGTCATTTTCTACATGCTCTTCTGGATCACTTAGGTGGATGTTCCAGAATATTGATATTAATCTGTCTCTGGACATTACTTTCGCTGGAAAGGGCACAGACAAAATATTGTTTTGTTTCCAGTAGTCCTGGAGACTTGGCAGTGACACCAACAACATGTACAGTATATCAGAAGTCCAAAAAATTTGTATAGACCTTCCATTTCAAAGTCTGTCCAGTTGTATTTTTTCCCTAATGCCTTGTTTTTTACAGCAGTTTTATTGGTATTGTGGTGCAAATTATTCAAATTTTATCAGTTGAAAAAACAAAAGAAAAAGGTCTTTTGGACTTTGGGTGGAATGAGTATCAACCTGGACTCCTGGTGTTCTCCCAGGCTAAAATCTGCTTACTGTTGGAGCAGTAATGTTGGAGCTGTTGGATCAGATTCTGGAAACAGAAGCGTTTGCACTGACCCTGTGTTCAGATCTTTGTGCGCACCTTGGTGGCTCCACCTGGTTTGGTTGCTCCTCCAGAACAAAAGAAGGATCACCTCTTTCAGCACCAGAGTCCTCACTGTCTGTTTCAGACTGACAACGCGCTGCGCATGCCGTCTTCCTCCAGTTCAAAAAATAACTGAAGTGCTTGCTCCACATTCATAAAACGCCTCATTTTTACAAAAAAAAAAAACAACAGCAAAACACTAACCATACACGCTTTCCACCAGTAATAAAGAGAAAGTGACCACACAATCAGACCCATGTGGGGTGGGTGGGCTGTGATCAAACACAGGTGGGGTTACTGACTTCTGATTGGTGGAAAATTCACAAGCCAGCCAACTAATGAGGAAGGAGTCATATTTCTTCCCACCGCTGTCACTGCTGCAATCGAGAAGGAAATTATCCTTTTGGCTGCGTGTGTGTACAATAATGACAATAATATTCATGAAAACGCATGGCGTAAAAAATACTCTTAAGTCAAGTTATAGTACTATGCCTATTAACAAAATTTAAAAAGTGCTATAAAGGTTGAAGTCTCCACGTTCAACACACATTTAAAGGGAGCCTCAGAGTGCAGCAGATTTACGTCCGTTTAATTATGTCGTGTGACTTTTTACGCGAGGGCGTGTCATGTCATTCGACTCCAGAGGGTTAAGCTTGTAAATTCTTGTTACACAAAACATATGTTTTCCTGGTTGAGTGGACTCACAGATGTCTGAGCCTGTTCTGTTCTGTGTTTGTTTGAAATCAGCTGTATCATTCTCAGCTGTTCACATTGTGCACGTGTTTTCGGTTCCAGTGTGTGTTCAGTGGTGTTTTATTTCATCCTTTAGGTTGGTGAAGCAGCAGGGCTTCAGTGAAGAGGAGGTCCATGTGTTCCTGGGTTGATCGTCTCTGCCTCCAACCCGTCTCACTCTGTGTGTGTGTGTGTGTGTGTGTGTGTGTGTGTGTGTGTGTGTGTGTGTGTGTGTGTGTGTGTGTGTGTGTGTGCGTGTGCGTGTGCGCGCGCACACATGTAAGAGTGGACATGTGAACCTTTCTTTATAAGAAGGGACAAGAACATAGTATTTCTGTGCACCATTGACTTTGTGATGCAAACATTTAAAAATTTGCAAATTGACAGAAAAAAGATCTATTTTCTTCAAAAATGTTTCATATTTGACAGAATGTTGTAAAGGAGTGTAAGATGAGTATAGGCTGTAAATAAATGGACAGTCTGTGGCACTGAGAAAATACCAACAGTAAAGATATGCAACTTTACATGAGACCTGTGGTACATATCAGATCCATTTCTGTAGACCAGAATGTTCTAATTTCATACAATAAGCAGTTGTACCTGCGAGCATGAAGGCGCTGTGACAGATAGGTTGGGTAGGTATGGCATCGATAAAGATGTGGTTACCTTTAGGGGATCAACAATCTTTATGTGACGCTTTTACAGGAAACAGTTATTCTGAACAAATATGGCTCAAGTGTCCCTCTTCAAAGTGGGGGGTATTTTAGGTAGGTTGTCAACATTCAATCTGTTAATTCTATCTGTATTCTGAGGTGCCAAATCAACATGCAGATCCACCTCGGCTCTGCTGTGGCGACCTCGAGTGAAAACAAGGGAGCAGCTGAAGGGACTTAATATTCTGGGGTGCCAAATTCACCTAAGATACTTTCAATAACCAACATAGCAGCATCATCCTGGAAATGTCAAAATGACCACAAACATGTTTGGAAATCTTAAAGGAGCAGGTAGCTCAGTGAGATAAGGAGTTGGACTCCATTCCAGACAAGCTACCCGTCTCTGTCCTTGGACAAGACTGCATCTTCACTGTTAAATTCTGAGATGATTTAAATAAATTGTTGGTGGGTGTCAGCAAAATAAAATGTGTGTGTGTGTGTGTGTATATATATATATATATATATATACACACACACACACACACACACAGTGAGGTAAAAAAGTGTTAGTCTCTGATTGTGCAAGTTCTCCTACTTAGAAAGATGAAAAGAGAGAGGTCTGTAATTTTCATCATAGGTACACTTCAACTATGAGTAGGGAGGGGTGTTATTTTAAAACATTTGGAAAGCTATAAATGTATGCATGGAATATGGAAATATACATGGAATAAACCATAGCAGGATCAATTTTGGTTCATTTGGTTCCAAAAACCATATGGACGGAACCAGTGAAGATATCAGGTTCAAAAATATCGACGAAAATGTCATATCTTGAGAACCGCTGCACCTGGAGACTTGAAATTTGGCTCCAAATGTTGCTTGACCCCAAGTTTATATTCAACTTCTATAGTAACAATAAGCCTATCTGGTGTTTTTTTTTTAAGAGTAATTGACAAAAAAACTAATTTCAGTACATATGTTATGATCAGCTGTAACAAACAAAATCTATGTAGTTTTTATTTCAGGAACATCAGTTGAGTATAATCATCACATGTAAAGAATGACATGGCCACAATGAACTAATTATAAGCAACAGAGTGGTTTTCTACGTCAACAGCACATATACGACACATGCGTTACTTGAAATTTTCAAACGCTCCGTCCATATGGGTTTTTGGAACCAAATGACCCAAAATGTATCCTGCTATGGTTTATTCCGTATATATTTTCATATTCCATGCAAACATTTATAGATTTCCAAATTTTTTTGAAATAACACCTCTCCCTACTACGAGAGACAAAATGAGGGAAAAAAAAATCCAGGAAATCACATTGTATGATTTTTTTAAGAATTTATTCGTAAATTATGGTGGAAAATAAGTATTTGGTCAATAACAAAAATTCAACTCAATACTTTGTAACATAATCTTTGTTGGCAATGACAGAGGTCAAACGTTTCCTGTAAGTCTTCACCAGGTTTGCACACACTGTAGCTGGTATTTTGGCCCATTCTTCCATGTAGATCTCCTCTAGAGCAGTGATGTTTTGGGGCTGTCACTGGGCAGCATGGACTTTAAACACCCTCCACAAATTTTCTATGGGGTTGAGGTCTGGAGACTGGCTAGGCCACTTCAGGACCTTGAAATCCTTTTTACGGAGCCACTCCTTAGTTGCCTGCACGGTGTGTTTTGGATCATTGTCATGCTGGAAGACCCAGCCACGTTGCATCTTCATTCAGTTCCAACCACACAACCAAAAGTCATTCCAAAAGAAAACATAACAAATGTAACAAAACTCCTGAATGAAAGGGGGTAGAAAGAAGCAAACTTATATAATCTACCCCTTTATACAGAAGATTAATTTACAAGTTAAACAATAATCACATTATTAACATTACAATCAGAAAAAAACGGAAAGAAAATTTTTTTTTTCTTTTCTTCCTTTCCTCCTCTTTCTTTTTTCCTTCCTTTTCCCTTTTTTCTCCCTTTCTCCTTGCTATGTTTTATCCGGGACGTCCTCTGACTAGCACAGGAATTGCGGAAGATGTGGACATCAGCACTTTTTCGGCACATTGAGACAGACGTGCGGAGGAATTCCGCGTGTCGCGGTGGAGCCGCATGGCGCAAAGCAACGTCGTGATGAAGCCTCACAGGACATGTTCTGGCATGTCCAGGCTCATCCACAATTTCTCGGTTAGTCACACGACTGAAAACCCAGCGAGAGCCGTCTGAAAGCCATCTCAAAGCCGTCCTGTGAGACCAACACGGAGGTGGTTTTGTGCCACGCCATGAATGGCTCCATGGTGCATCCGTCCGCTTTTCTTTCCATGAAAAAAACTCCTGTAACAGTGGAATGTGCCGAAAAAGTACTGATGTCCACGTCTCCTGCACGGAGGTGGTTTTGTGCCACGCCATGAATGGCTCCGTGGCGCATCCGTCCACTTTTCTTTCCATGAAAAAAACTCCTGTAACAGTGGAATGTGCCGAAAAAGTACTGATGTCCACGTCTCCTGCCATGTTTGTGTAAGTCAGACGACGTCCCGGATCAACAAAGCCTTCACGTTGGAAATGATCTGGTTGTTTCAGCGGGTTTTGAGCCTGTCGATCGGCGCTCGGAGCGCGGCAAGCTCTCAGCAGCTGTGGGCGGTCTTTAAACCGGCTGGAGCACTCCTTAATCTGTGTAATCCACATAAAATCGTCCCTGAAAGCCATTTGAATTTTCCGAATGGTGTCCACCTGGAGGTCTCTCACAGTTTCTGGAAAAAATTGATGCAGCAAAGCTCCAAATCGTTGAGACATTTATTTGCAATAAAAATCTGACGAGAGGGGTGGACCACTGCTCACACAAAGCCTGCTCACAGGCGAATGACGCAACTGACAGGCGTGAAAAAACTCACGCATGCGCACAAAGGTTCAAGCTTGGCTGATGCAGTCACACGTGATTCAAATCCATATGGTTTTTGAAAAAAATAAAAAGGTCGGATACTTTTCTAACAGACCTCGTACATGTGGTTTCATTGTTACAACATCAGGTCGTATTTCTGAATCATATTAATTTTAACTGCCTTTTTAAATATATTGCTTGATTTAGCTTCTTTAATTTCCTTGTTCAGATTATTCCATAAACTGAGTCCCTGTGAGGCTGTGGATAGGTGTCTTTTATACAGCTAACAAGTTCCAACAGATGCCATTAAGTAACAGGTGGAGGACAGAAGAGCTTCTTGAAGAAGTCTTGCTTGTTTGTGGGTGACCAAATACTTATTTTCCACCATAATTTACAAATAAATTCTTAAAAAATCCTACAATGTGATTTCTTGGATTTTTTTCTCATTTTGTCTCTCACAGTTGAAGTATACCTACAGTAGTGTTCAGAATAATAGTAGTGCTATATGACTAAAAAGATTAATGCAGGTTTTGAGTATTGTTACATGGGAAATAAGGTACCAGTAGATTCTCAGAAATCCAACAAGACCAAGTATTCATGATATGCACACTCTTAAGGCTATGAAATTGAGCTATTAGTAAAAAAAAAAAATGTAGAAAAGGGGGTGTTCACAATAATAGTAGCATTGTTGTGTGGGCCGCCAGAAGAGGAGGTACTGCTGGCCCACCACCAGAGGGCGCCCTGTCTGAAGTGCGGGCTTCAGGCACTGGAGGGCGCTGCCACCTTCCAAGAGCGGCCGGGTTGACAGCTGTTACTCATCGGCTATGACAGCTGTCACCAATCATCTGCGCCTCACCCCGCATAAAAGCAGGACGACACCTCCACCACGTCGCCGAGATATCGTTCTTCCAAGGAGGTAATACTCTCAGGCTGAGAATTCCTAAAAGTTTGTGGATACATTGTTTGCAGCTGTCTTCCTGAAGGACAGGCGTATGCTGCGACTGCTTCGCTCTGCATTCCACCAGATAAGTAATTAGACAGGAGCTGCACGAGCGTGTGATTAGAGGTGGAGGTGGAATAACCACCATCCTTGTTACGGGGTGCACACACACCCACACCTGACTCTGTTTGCTCTTCGCCAGCAGTACCAGATCCGACACACGGAGACGGTGGCTACCTGGGGAACTCGGGACCTGGCGGCTCCAGTATCCTCCTGGTTCGGTGGCGGAGGAAATCGTGTGGTTCCGGTTCTTCTCCAGACGGACGTCTCCTATCGTCGAGCCTGCCCACACGACACCTTTATTAATTGACCTTGTATTCATTCTATAATCTGCTGTGTGTAGTTGTGGCATTCACAACAGTAAAGTGTTCAAATTTAACTTCTCCTATTGTCCGTTCATTTGCGCCCCCTGTTGTGGGTCCGTGTCACTACACTTTCACAACAGGATATCTCGGCCAGCGTCATGGACTCCGAGGGGCGTCACCCATCTGTTGGACAGCCAATGGGAGAGCAGGGTGCACAGGCGTCTGCAGGAGGCGTGATTGGTGAGTTGCAGCACATCCTCACCGCCTTTACGGCTCGGTTGGATCAGATGACCGAGCAAAACATCCTCCTGAACCGCAGGGTGGAGGCTCTCTCCGCACAGGTGGCAGCGAGCACTCAGGGCACTGCTGCAGCTCCTCCTCCTGCCGACGCTGTGCAGGATATAAATGTTCCACTGGTCGTTCAACAACCCCTCCCACCATCCCCTGAAGCATACATATGCCCCCCAGAGCCGTACGGCGGTTGTGTGGAGACGGGCGCGGACTTTCTTATGCAGTGTTCGCTCGTCTTTGCACAACGTCCCGTCATGTACGCGTCTGATGCTAGTAAAGTAGCTTATGTGATTAATCTGCTTCGAGGAGAGGCACGCGCTTGGGCTACGGCACTTTGGGAGCAAAATTCACGGCTCCTTCATACGTACACTGGGTTTGTGAGGGAGTTTAAGACCGTGTTTGATCACCCTAACGGGAGAGACCGCTTCAACTGTGCTGCTGTCAATGAGACAGGGACGCCGGAGCGCAGCCGCTTATGCAGTCGACTTCCGCATTGCGGCTGCGAGGTCTGGCTGGAATAACGCTGCGCTCCGCGCCGCCTTCGTAAACGGACTGTCGTCGGTCCTGAAGGAGCACCTGGTGGCCAAGGACGAACCACGGGAATTAGATGGGCTTATCGACCTCGTTATACGGTTAGACAATCGGTTGGAGGAACGCCGTCGGGAACGAGACGAGGGGCGTGGCCGGATACGCGCCGTCCCTCTTCCTTCCGGGTCCGAAAAAGGTCTGCCCTTCCCACGCTCCATGGCCTCTACGCCCCGTGTGGCTACAGCTCCCCCTGCTGACGAAGCTATGGACACGAGCAGGGCCACATTCAGACCACCGAATAGACAGAGGAGGCTTCCCCGCGGGGCGTGTTTTGTTTGCGGCTCAATTAAGCATCAATTGAGAGACTGCCCCGAACGGTTAAACACCAATGCCCGCCCCTAGAAACTGGGCTTAGGGTGGGCCAAGAAATTCACGTGGGACATACACATATTTCCACACGACTCCCAGTTACAATCCTTAGCGGGGATTTAACCCTTCAGGCCCCAGCACTGGTAGACACAGGGTCAGAAGGGAATCTGCTAGACAGCAGATGGGCCAGGGAGGTAGGGCTCCCTCTGGTGGCGCTTCCTTCGCCACTGCAGGTGCAAGCACTAGATGGCACCCTACTCCCTTTAATCACACACAGGACACTACCAGTAACTCTGGTGGTGTCAGGGAATCATCGGGAGGAGATGGAGTTTTTTGTGACTCCCTCTACCTCCCATGTGATTCTGGGGTTCCCATGGATGTTAAAACACAATCCCCGGATTGATTGGCCGTCCGGGGTGGTGGTTCAGTGGAGCGAGACCTGCCATCGGGTGTGCTTAGGATCCTCGGTCCCTCCCGGTTCCCAGGCTAAGGAGCAGGTCAAAGTCCCTCCCAATCTGTCAGCGGTGCCGGTTGAGTACCACGATCTTGCTGACGTTTTCAGCAAGGATCTGGCACTCACCCTTCCCCCGCACCGTCCGTACGATTGTGCCATCGATTTGATTCCAGGCGTGGAGTTCCCGTCCAGCAGGCTGTACAACTCTCACGACCTGAGCGCGAATCGATGGAGACCTACATCCGGGACTCCTTAGCTGCCGGGCTGATCCGGAACTCCACCTCCCCGATGGGAGCAGGTTTCTTTTTTGTGGGCAAGAAAGATGGCGGACTTCGTCCATGCATTGATTATCGGGGGCTGAACGAGATCACGGTTCGCGACCGATACCCGTTGCCTTTGTTAGATTCATATATATATATATATATATATATATATATATATATATATATATATATATATATATATATATATATGCAGAGTAAAAGATGGGTGCTTTACTGATGGACCAGTTTATTGTGATATTTGGTGCAAAGGCTGAGCCTGACCTGGTATAACCTCTATGTTGAGATACAACCCCAAACCAGAAAAATGGAATGCAAATTTAAAAAATAAAAATGTAATTCTTACATTTACTTTGACTTCTATTTCATTGCATTATGAACTGAAGATGTTTTCCATGTTCATTTCATTTAATATACATCCATTCCTGCATGTAATAACTGCAACATATTACAAAAAAGTTGGGACACCACAGCATTTATCACGGTGACCTTTCCTTTTCCACAACCCTTAAAAGACATGTTTCATTGAGGATAACAAGTGATGCAGCATTTCAGGTCTTAGTTTGTCCAATTCTTCCTTCACATGTTAGCCTGTGCAACAGTTAGGGGTCGTAATTTTTTCTTTAATTTAAAAATTCTTCATACATTCTCTATTGGGGACAGGTCAGGACTGCAGGTACACCAGTCCAGCACCTGTTCCCTCTTCTTATGCAGTTGTGCCTTTGTAATGTGTGCAGAATGTGGTTTTGTATTGTCTTGATCAAAAACACATGGATCTCCCTGTAAAAGATGTAGTCTTGAAGGCAGCATATGTTGCTCTAAAATCTCAGTGTACTTTTCTGCATTTATGCTGCCATCACAGGAGTCTAAATTACCTTTGCCTAGGGCACTGACACAGCCCCGTGACAGACTCTGGCTTTTGGACTTGTCTAGCTGGTCCTTTTCATCTCTGGTTGGTGTAAACCTTGTCAGTTTTCTTCCTGCAAACATGCCTTAAGGTGTTTAACAGTGTGAGGTCATTGTTGCTTGCCTTTTTCATTTCAAAATGCTCCACAAATTCTCTAATATAACTAAGGCAAAGCCTTGGCCCGAACATTGATGTAGGTTGATGTAAATATATCATGTCGATTTTATTATAATACACTGTTAGATATATATGAATATAGTAACCAAAAACAGGAAGACAAAATGACAGTGAACCAATGATAAAGATTTTAAATCGTTATGTGGTGTCTTTTATTGTTTACAGGGCGGTGTCAGAACGCTCAGGAATATTGACCTCGTAATCAGGTGGTTGATACGGCCAGGCATCGGCATATGGCGATTGGCGGACATCATATTGTGGTTCCTGCTCAAAATCATCGGTTGACCATGGTTGGAAATAGGTAGTTTCTCGATGGAGATCTCGCTGTATGACATTACATTGGACAAAGGCGTTGGAGACTAATTGTACAATCATGGAACGGAGGCAATGCTCTACGCAGCAAAATAAGAGTGCAAAAACTGCAACAATGATCAATAGAGGGGTCAAAGCTCGTAGAAGAAGTTGCCACCAACTTCCTGATGTAAACCATGACCAGAAACTCCAGCTAGGTGATGACATTGTTGCTTGGACAGAGTCACGGACCTTTGTCATCTCTTGTAGGGCTCAGGTGATGGCACCTCCATCAGCTGTGTTGTCCGGGATAAAGGTGCAGCACGCTGTGCCCACCAAAGCACACACTCCACCGGAGGGTGCGGTCAGCTGATCAAGAACCATATGTTTTTGTAATACCATCAGTCGCAAAGCCCTAATTTCTTTGGCGGTTGCGTTGGCCATCTCGAGTGTGGAGTTCATGAATTGCAAAAACTTCCAGAGACACCACTATACTGTGAATCCCCTTTGTAGTCAGACTTCCCCTTTACTCGTTTGTGGTTATAGGCACACGCTGCAGTTTACAGTGACTTAGATGTATCCATGACGGTCTTTCAGCGATCTTCACGGCTGTTGGTGTGGTCAGCAACACTTGGAACGGGCCTTCCCACCGTGGGCTGGACCAGTTTTTCCTTTTTATGACCTTGATAAACACGTAGTCTCCTGGCTTCACCATTTTGGTATCCAGGTCCAGACATTCAGGCCAGGGTCGTCTTGTTTCAGCCATGGTTTTCCTGAGCCTGGACTTGATAGTCAAATTAGCTCGTTCCACGAGTCCTGCACTTTGTGGGTGATATGCACAATGATGTTTTAACTGAATGCCCAATGTTTGTGTCAGGTGTTGTATCATGGTGTTGACAAAGTGTGCTCCATTATCGCTGTAAATTTTTTCAGGTATTCCATATACAGGAATAATCACTTTACACAGTGCCTTTGCAACTGTCAGGGCATCTGCATGTTTTGCAGGAACAATTTCAACCCATTTGGAGAATGCATCAATCAAAACCAGGCAGTATTTGTATGGACCACTCTGATTCCGCTCAATGAAGTCCATGTGTACTACCTGCAATGGGTTTTGAGGCGCAGGAAAATGGCCCCGTTTTGGTTTCAGGTTGCCTTGTGGGTTGTTTTTTATGCAGATCAAACATTTCTTGCAGTACGTTTGTGCATAAACATTGAATCCAAAAGTTGAAAAAACGCGATTTACTTGTGATACCATCCCTCCTGTTGACACATGGCTCTGCCCATGTGTAACCATAGCAGCGGTATCAAACAAGGATTTTGGCAGGATAGGTTTGTCCTGGTAAATGTACAAATCATCACGAAGGAGAGCACCTTTTGTCAACCATGAATGTTTTTCATTGTGTGAGGCGTCATCTTGGCGTGATTTGAGTACATCAAGGTCAATGAATGGTGTGGATGTTAGGGTACTAGAGTAGATGTTAGAAACACCAAGATGGCCAGTATCAGCTTCTTTTGCAACAAAGAGTTTGCCATTGGAGACATAATCAATACCCTTGGTGTGTGCTGCACATTTGCAAAGTGCAAGAGCAGAAGGTAGAGTGATGGCATGCAGTAAATCAGTTAAAAGTTTGGCATGTGTCACAGGCTTGCCTGTGGAGGTAACCATGCCACGGCATTCCCATTGCTTAGCAAAGAAATGTACAGCAGAAAAGGCATACTGACTATCAGTGTAGATAGTGACTGGTTGTCCTTGTGCAAGTGTGCAGGCTCTTGTAAGTGCAATCAGTTATGCAGCTTGTGCAGATATGTGTGACAGCAGCTGACGTGCTTCAACAATGTGGTCAGGCAATTTCACAACAGCATATCCTGCTTTCGTTTCTCCTTTTTCATCTTTGAAACAAGAGCCATCAACAAAAAATGTTTCACCTTCTTGCAGAGGGACATCAGTAAGATCTGGTCGGGGAAGTTGCAATTGAGTGGTTTCAGCCACACAGTCATGTGGTTCACCACAGTCAGCTGTTGGCAACAAGCTGGCTGGGTTCAAAGTAGAACATCTTTCAATTGTGATATGGGGTTGTGAAAGCAAAGTGGCTGTGTAACTTATTTGTCTGGCTGGGCTCAAAAAGGTTAATTTAGATTGCAGTAGCAGAACGCTAACTACATGTGGGACTTTGAGAATGAGTGGGTGGAACAAATCCATGAACGGCAATAATTACATAAACCCAAAAAAGACATCATTTGTTTCTTCGTTAATGGTTTGGGAGCCTGTTTTATGGCATGTTTGCGTGTGTCTTGCAACCGTTTTCCCTCTGCAGACAACGTGTGACCCAAATAGTTCACTTGTGGTGAGACAAGCTGCAGTTTTGATTGTTTTGGCCAAATGTTGCAAAAGTGAAAGTAGCTTGTTCACATGCAATCTGTGTTTTCCCTGCGACCAGAATGTCGTCAACGTAAACAAGGATCTGTGAGTCAAGCAGTGGATCAAAGGATGACAAACAACGAGTGATGGCCTGAGTGAAAACAGTGGGGCTGTCAGCGTATCCCTGTGGAAGGCATGTGTAGGTGTACTTTTTTCCCTGGAAGTTGAATGTAAACCAAAATTGACTGTCTTTGTGTATTGGAACAGAGAAGAAAGCATTACTTATGTCAGTCACAGAAAAGAATGTGTTATTAGGGCAGAGAGAATTTAGTAGTGTGTGGGGGTCCGGCACTAGAGGGGCTCAGTTTTCCACAGCTGCATTCACTGCCCTTAGATCCTGCACCATTCGCCAATTTTTCCCATCAGCCTTTTTGACTGGGAAAATAGGAGTGTTGCATGGAGAGTCGGGACACTCCACAATTACTCCAGCTTGCAACATTTCTTCAATAACAGGCTTAATTCCTGCTTCTGTTTCTGGTTTCAGTGGATACTGTTTAATACAGGGTCTCCACTGAGATTTTGGTGTGATTTGAACAGGATCTATACAATCAAGTAGCCCCACATCTGTGGGTGAGTGTACCCAAAGTTGTGGTGATACTTTGGAGAGCCATGCTTTTTCCTCAGTTTCTGAGAGGAAAAGAGGAGAAGGATTTAATCAAGTCTTTTCAGAACCAGTTTCATGCACAACTGGATGTACTGATACTGCAGTGTTTAACAGCTATCTGTAAAAGCCTGTAGATGGACTGAAATCCCATTGTGGACACGCAGTTTCCCAATCTGTGGCCAATTGCAGATTCAGGACAATCAGTCCCAAGTCCTGCCACTCAGCCCCAGGTGGTTTGCACAACGAGATGTGTGGGGGATAATGACCCCTAAACATTTTAAAGGCGGTTGGTGACAAATCAACTGCACACACAGCAGTAGCAGACCGATCAGTGTAGAATCGATGAATGTTCTGTGGTCCTGGTGTCATGTTTACAAAATCAGAATCATATCTGGGATCATCAGAGTCAGTGTAATTCAATGTGATGTGCAAATCAAGTGCTAGCATGGAATCATGTGGTGTTTCTTCTGTCACATGGGCCTCTGCCTTGTCAATTAACCATTTGTTGTGTGGGCTGCTGAAGAGAAGGTACTGCTGGACCACCACCAGATGGTGCCCTGCCATGCGGGCACCTTTTTGCCCTGAAGAGGGCGCACTGGCCTGTTGGCCTCTTTTGGCACCACCAGGTGCGCACTGTTAGGCTGTCAGCTGTTTTTCATCGTCATCATCCACACCATAAAAGCCTGGGAGAGACACCATAACTCTGCAGAGTTATCAGCTTACCTCACAGGTAAACCAACTCAGCCTTTTGTGCCGTAGGCACATTCATTGTTACTGAAGTCTTTGCAGTTGTGATTTGTATACTTGCAGCTTGTAGCTGGGTTTGTTGGAAGTTTGGAGGAGCTGGCATCTCCACTCCTCACTTCTTATTTACTAAGTATAACAATTGACACTGCGCGTTTTCAAGTTCTCCTCTGCACTCTGGGAGTAATTGGATTTTTCCCGCAGGAGGATTACTGTGTTTGCTGACTTTTTGCTGGGTGTACACACACCCACGTTAATCTGTTTTTGCTCCTGCCAGCAGTACCGGTCCGACAGCCTTGAACGGTCGTCACCTGGGGTTTCAGGTCTTGGCAGTTCTGGTGGATTGCGGACCTCCGGCTGGCAGTGGGACTACGTGGGTCCCGGCTCTTCTCTGGATAGGCGTCTCCTACCCTCGGGCCTGCCCACGTGTCACCATAATTACTAAATTGGACATTGCATATTTGAACCCTTGTTTGCACCTTTGCATAATAGTGATTTATTCATATCCTATTGACCGCTCATTTACTCCGTGCATTCACTTTCCCAACACCATTCCTGTTGTTCTGGATCAGCAAGATCCAGAGAATATCGCAAAGTAACAGGTGAGGTTGCTAGAACCTGAGGAGGGGTCACATGGACCACCTTCATGCCATCTGTCACAGGTAGGACTCCAATTTTCAAACTTTGCATCAAATCTCTCCCCAACAAATTGGTTGGGCATGTGGGAGCATAAACTACTGGGTTGAACAGCTCCTGATGTGTTATTGGGTCCACGATGTGCACAGGTTTTAGACTTTTTTCTTCATTCACTAACCCATCGGCAGATTTTACCCAGATGGTTTTATCTGAATATGTGCCTTTGTGTGGCATTGAATTTACAACTGTGCGGCATGCACCTGTGTCACAAAGGAATTCCATTTTTTTGCCATTTAAAGTCAGAGTAATCACTGGTTTAAATCTCAGGCCCAGGAGAGAGAAGGCACCGCATATACAACCCCTGGCAAAAATTATGGAATCACCGGCCTCAGAGGATGTTCATTCAGTTGTTTAATTTTGTAGAAAAAAAGCAGATCACAGACATGACACAAAACTAAAGTCATTTCAAATGGCAACTTTCTGGCTTTAAGAAACATTATAAGAAATCAAGAAAAAAAGATTGTGGCAGTCAGTAACGGTTACTTTTTTAGACCAAGCAGAGGAAAAAAATATGGAATCACTCAATTCTGAGGAAAAAATTATGGAATCACCCTGTAAATTTACATCCCCCAAATTAACACCTGCATCAAATCAGATCTGCTCATTGACATTGACCCTATGCCATGACATTGACCCTATGTGTCTTTTTGCAAGGAATGTTTTTGCAGTTTTTGCTCTATGGCAAGATGCATTATCATCTTGAAAAATGATTTCATCATCCCCAAACATCCTTTCAATTGTCCAAAATATCAACATAAATTTGTGCATTTATTGATGATGTAATGACAGCCATCTCCCCAGTGCCTTTACCTGACATGCAGCCCCATATCATCAATGACTGTGGAAATTTACATGTTCTCTTCAGGCAGTCATCTTTATAAATCTCATTGGAAAGGCACCAAACAAAAGTTCCAGCATCATCACCTTGCCCAATGCAGATTCGAGATTCATCACTGAATATGACTTTCATCCAGTCATCCACAGTCCACAATTGCTTTTCCTTAGCCCATTGTAACCTTGTTTTTTTCTGTTTAGGTGTTAATGATGCCTTTCGTTTAGCTTTTCTGTATGTAAATCCCATTTCCTTTAGGCAGTTTCTTACAATTCGGTCACAGACGTTGACTCCAGTTTCCTCCCATTCGTTCCTCATTTGTTTTGTTGTACATTTTTCGATTTTTGAGACATATTGCTTTAAATTTTCTGTCTTGACGCTTGTCTTCCTTGGTCTACCAGTATGTTTGCCTTTAACAACCTTCCCATGTTATTTGTATTTGGTCCAGAGTTTAGACAGCTGACTGTGAACAACCAACATCTTTTGCAACATTGCGTGATGATTTACTCTCTTTTAAGAGTTTGATAATCCTCTCCTTTGTTTCAATTGAAATCTCTCGTGTTGGAGCCATGATTCATGTCAGTCCACTTGGTGCAACAGCTCTCCAAGGTGTGTTCACTCCTTTTTAGATGCAGACTAACGAGCAGATCTGATATGATGCAGGTGTTAGTTTTGGGGATGAAAATTTACAGGGTGATTCCATAATTTTTTCCTCAGAATTGAGTGATTCCATATTTTTTTCCTCTGCTTGGTCTAAAAAAGTAACCGTTACTGACTGCCACAATCTTTTTTTCTTGATTTCTTATAGTGTTTCTTAAAGCCAGAAAGTTGCCATTTGAAATGACTTTAGTTTTGTGTCATGTCTGTGATCTGCTTTTTTTCTACAAAATTAAACAACTGAATGAACATCCTCCGAGGCCGGTGATTCCATAATTTTTGCCAGGGGTTGTATTTACACAGTTAGTAGGATCATGCTGTGATTGTCATTTTGGTGATCCACTGAAGCCTCTACAGGACCTTCTAGTCATTGTGGATATGGAGCTGCTGAAGGATGGACTGGACCACGTTTGTCTGCACGCAGTGGTTTGGGACAGTCCCATGCCCAGTGTCCTTGTTCTCCACAATTGTAACACACATCATTTGGTTTGTATGTCCTTGAAGTATCCGGGGGTGGTGCTAATCTGCCCCGGCCTCACATTTGGTGGCCACCGCGACCGCGAAAATGGCCACGTCCAAGTCCGGTGGGAAAACCACTTTGGAAGTAGATCTCACTGTTACTGTTTGATTTGAGGGACATGTCATCTTTGCTGTAGAATACAGTAACAGAAGGAGTATCTTTCACTTTCTTGCTTTTGTATAATTTTTCAGCATGTCGTGCCCAATCCATAATTCCTGAAACATTGTTTGAGTCTATTTCCACACAATGTTTAGTAATGTAGGAGCTGATGGCGGGACTAAAATTTCATATCAGAACTTGTTTCACTTGATTCTGATATGGTCCGTCCGCATCATCTGAGTGTGGAATGCCGCTGTGGACTCTGAACACTTTTTCTAATCGGACTAGAAAATCATCTACGTCCTCATCAGATTTCTGTTTTGCTGCAGTTATTTTTTCATAATTTGCTTTTGGCTTGAATTTTGTCTTCATGTTGATCATGACTGCATCAAATTGAGCCTTTAGTGGTTCAGCCATGTCGTCAGTATATTGACATATAGTGCCCTGAGCATCGCGGCCTGTGTATGTACCTCGGACATGCACCCAGTTCCGTCCAAGAGCACATTGAAGGGCTTCCCTAATTTCTTGTACATTTAATCGGTAGCTTCGAACCAGATCATTGAATTGAACGATCCATTTGTCCACATCGACGCTTGGGTCAATGAGGGAACTGGTAGCCTTATGGGCTTCGTCTTTTGTCCAAGGATGAAAGACATATGTGAATGGATTTCCTGCTGTCCAATGGGGATTTGGTACTTGAACCATGGGGTACATGTCGTTTAATGATGGATACAAATTTGAATTCGGGCCTGGTGGTATTCTGTATAACCTGGTCGGCCTTGTTCTGGGACCCTACCATGCCCATGATACATATTTTCACTTTTTTCCTTTGTCTTTTTTTGCTTTGGCTCGCGTGCATTTTGAAGGGCCTCCCTGAGGCAACGGCACTTGGCCGTCTCCTCCCGCAGCCTGATCCTGTTGATCAGGCAGGTCCGGTGGCGGCGGGAGGACTTGAGGTAATTGTTGTTGTGGTTGTCTTTTTTTTTTGTGGTTGTCTTGGTTTCACCAGTCTCATTGTCTTCTGGTCTCACAAATAATGTTTGTGTTTGTCTTTTAGATTCTTTGTTTTTAATTGCATCCTGTCATTTATTAGCCTGCTCTAACCACTTCTTTGCACTTTTCAATTCTGTCAGCTTTCGGTCTCTTCTCACCCCCTCCTTCTTTCTTGCTGCTTCCACGGTTATTTTGTCTACCAGTGTCTCACACTCCAACACAATCAGTTTGCCCTTGAAATCATGTTTTTTCTTCCATTTTTCCACATATTTCTGTCCTTCTGGATCGCATTTTATCATAAATTTGACATCACCTTCAAGTGAATCATTTTTTGTGCAACAACAGCAACACGATTGTGTATTCCCCATTTTGGTCGTCTGTGGGTGTAATTCTTAGGGAATCCTAAACAGACGATTTATTTTTCCCCTTTTACTGTTTGGTCAGCAGTTTAGCTGGAAAGTATCATTTACTTCAACCTCCCGGAGAAGGTGAATGATCTTACCTAATGTATCTTTCCAGTTACATCGTTCAACACAAACAGGTGTGGTGCGAATGAATGAATGATTTCACAATTTACTTCACAGACGGACTCTTTGTTTTTGTCCCCTGGAATGGAGGATGTCAGGAGTCCCGGAGAAGCTTCAATTGTTTATCATTCCATTTATACAAGTCACATTCATACAAATCACTTTCACACTGTCAGACGTCTTCTGATTTTACTTTGGTGTTCCTTTTATAGTACTTTGATCTTACTTTGGTCTTTCTTTGATCATATAGTGGACTTTTTTGTTCTGACGTGACCCCGTCATGTCTTCAACAGTCACCCCGTAACTGTTTTCTAATTTGACCCCGTCAAATTTGTTCTGACATGACTCCGTCACGTCTTTAACAGTCTCCCCATAACTGTTTTCTAATTTGACCCCGTCAAATTTGATCTTAGTCCTGACCCTGTCAGACCATAAAGGAATTTACTAATTTGACCCCGTCAAATTTGACCTTAGTCCTGACCCTGTCAGACCATAAAAGAATTTACCTTAGTCCTCTGTCCGGTTTGTTGATTTTTTTCCTGTTCGGATGTCGTCACTCCAGCGTTGCGGTCGGAGGTTGACTTCTAAATCACCGGCCTGGCGGAGAATTCACTCCCCGGGACTTTCTTTCGGCCTCCCTGTGGAGCCGGCCGTCGACGGGCTTCGGTGTGTCTCCCTCCTTTCTGCAGCGACTGGGTATATTGACATCCGGGTCACGGCACCAGGAAATATGTCAGGTTTGACCTCGCGTAGACATACAAGAAAGAACTCAGACAGAGACTTAAGATGTCTTTAGTGAGCTTTGCAAAGGGGAGACACAGCAGAGGTTGGCAGCTTGTAAGTGCAGTTCTCCAACTGTGTCATTCTGTGCGAGGCCCTTTTATTGTGTAAAAAAACAAAGATAAGGGTGGGGGGCTACATGAGTTCACGGTTACAACATGTGTTATTAGTTATGTGCAGATACATTTGCAATCAACTGAATCATTCCGATCTTAGGTACAGAGTAAAGTAAACACTTTATTTTCAGTAAATGCTTGTAAGGAGCATGAGCATAACTAAAAACCTTCAACTTCTGGGGGGGGGGAGTCCACCCCCCAGATCCCCCAAATTACAGCTCTCTTAAACCCCTGCCACTTTAAGTATTTTTTAAAATGTAAATGTAAATTAATTTTCAAACTTTTCAGCTAGTCGACAGTAGGGCTGTACAATATGGCCAAATTATTCTATCTTAATATTTTCATATAAATATGATATACGATATGACTATGATTTCACACAAAGTGCAGCAACAGTGAAAATTCAAAATTGTTAAACAAAACAGTAATAATACCAGTCATTTTTCATTCATCATAAGGTGTTATGTGTCGACGCGGGTTGAGGAGCGGACCTGCGTCTGACGGAACCCAGCGCTAAAATAACCAGAAAGCGGTTCCAATAACAAAAACAATTTACTGTGTCACCCTCTGGTGCTAATCAAAGTGTAGAAACTAAAACAGCGTCATTCTGGTGGAGTGAAGGCTGGCACGCTCTCCAGCGCCCAAAAGGATCGAAGCCCGGCGCTTCTGGACTCACTGTTACCGCCAAACACCCCCCAGCACACACAACAAACCGACTCTCTGTGAAGGATAGAAGAGGTGAGGTAAGTCAGCAGTTACAACCAATATCCTTCAAAAGACACACACCATCAGCAACACATTCAGGTCTGTATTTTAAGCTTTATGCAAATGAGCAGACTCTCACAACAGGTGGAGGATCACTTGTCCGCACGCCACAGCAGTGAGAAGCGAGCTGCACAATTCTCATCACAATTCAAATCTACTGCGTAACAAAATACCAAGTTACTATCAACAAGTAGTCAAACAATTAATCACCTCTGATGTGTGTTGACAGCATGTGTCCCTCACCCTTCCTGCTTCACAGGCACGATGTGTCAAACCCAGGCGCGGTCCTCAGCGTCTCACAAACGAACATCACAAGGTCGAGTTCCCGGCAATTCTGCTTGAGTCACACATGGCTTAAATGCAGAACGCCATCTAATTATCTGCTCAGCTGAAAGTCTTTAAGGTTGCATGTGAGCACCATCCACAGGTGCTGCACATGATGTTGATGAGGGTGTGAGCACCATCCACAGGTGCTGCACATGATGTTGATGAGGGTGAAGGACTCTTCAGCCAGCACCTTCTCCACAGACAAATCAGTTTTCATACCACCTGGAGAGCAAAGAAAAGAAAAGAACACCAAAATGTCCAGCCACATCCCCCAACACACAACAGTACCCCCCCTTTAACGGGAAGCCTCCCGGCGACCGAACAGACCAGGCCCGAGAACAGCACCTCCCTCCGGGGTCCTCGTCAGGAAGCAGACAGCACAACAGGGCACCGCAGCTGGAAGGTCGGCTGGCATCAACAAAAACCCCAAAACAGTCCCTAGTATAATCCAACACACAAGAAAAAACATAAAACCCACCCAAAACCTCCCCAGGGGACCGTCCCATCCAACCCCGGGAAGAAAAGAAAAACTCCCAAACGCAAAAACCCAACACAGCCCCACAAACACAATACAAACATAAATGCATAAAAGAAAAATAACAAACAACCCCCCCAGAATGGCCTGCAGAGCCCAACCCCCCCCAGAAGGCCTTTATCGCCGGTTCCAGGAGGAATAGCCAGAACTGGAATCCCACAAAGGTCCCCAGGTGTACATGGAGCAAACGGCGCCCCCCAGAGGACCGTCCCATCAACCCTGGAGGTGGAACCCGGAAGGAAACAAAACAAAATCAAAGTCCAACCCCCAGAGGACTACCTGAAACAACCCCGGGGGCAAATAAAACAACCGTAAACCCTGTTACCTTCCCCGGCACCCCGAAAGACCCCAGGTCCCTCCCAGAGCCCCTCGGCGGCCCAATTTTGGCGAACGGCTCAAAACATAAAGCCGGGGAGGGGACAGGAAAAACTAACCCAGCCCCAACCCCAAGGCGCAGCGGAAAACCGGAAATACGTCCGGTGCCCCAACTCGACCATACCCCAGCCTCTCGGGAGGGGTGGAACTACCGAAAAGGCGAACGGCAACAGATCGGCCCACCCCTCCGACTGAGGTATGTTCCCGCTGCACCACACCCCGGCAACACCAATGACGAACAGTACAAAGGCTCACCGAGGCTGGAGTGGAACTGGGCCCTAACCAAACCAAGAAAAACGCCCCTAACACCCCCCCCCCCCCTAGGTGCAGAGGTCTTCTGAGAATGCTCAGCGTGACCAACCTGCACCACCCCACAACCCACAAGACAAACGGTCTTGGGGCAAGTGAGGTTGGGGTTAGGGATGTAGGGAAATAAAAAAACAACAAAATAAAATGACCCAAAAACCCAAACAGAAAATACCTAAAAACACATAAAAAATAACGATCAAGTGAGCCCAGACGGGCTTCTAACCGCCTAACGTTCACTCCACCAGACACGCCTCTGGCTCCCCAAACAAATTATAACCCCTATTCAAAGAAAACGAAACATTAACCCATACACGTTTTTTTTTTTTGTGTGTGTGTGTGTGTGTGTTATTTTGCCTGTCCCAGAACACCTGGAGATACGTCACCATTTTTTTTCTTGACGCTTATATGTCGGGGCAATACAGTGATCTCCGCTTGTCCGAGCTGCATGGGCTCGTCAGCAAGAGGAGCCAGAGGTCCCGTCGGAGGAGCCTCAGTGGGGCGAAGAAGAGGCGGCCCAGATCTGTGTCGGGGAAAGCCCCGAGATGAAAAAACCCGCTCTGATGGCCGCCCTCTCTCGCGTCCACGCTCCTTCATCCGATCATCTAGATGAATCACCAACGATATTAGCTCATCTAAATCGTTTGGCTCGTCACGGACTGCCAGCTCGTCTTTTAATGACTCATTTAACCCATCTACAAACACTCCTCGTAAAGCTGCGGCATTCCAACCTGACTGAGCAGAAAAAATCCGGAAGTCCACGGAATACTCCGCCGCACTCCGCCTCCCCTGCCTGAGATTCAGCAACCGTTGGGCAAAAACCAGTCGGAACTCCTGGGAGAAATCCTTAAAGGATCATGACAATGGCGGGTTGTTACTCCACAACGCTGTGACCCATGCTAAGGCGTCACCTCGGAGCGAATTTGTCACATATGAAACACGGCTCCCATCAGAAGAGAAGGAAGCCGGTCGCTGAGCAAAAACCAGAGAACATTGCATCAAAAACGAAGCACAGGCTTCGACGTCGCCCGCATAAGGCTCCGGATGACAAATAATCGGTTCGGACGCCGAATCTCTGGGTGACGGAGTTATCTGCACCGGTATCGATGGTGCCGCAGCTGGAGCAGCAGGAAGCGGAACGGCTTGTGCTGCAAGCTCCGTAACACGGGCGTCTGTTTGTTTAATTTGGTTTGCGAGATGCTGTAATTGCTCCCATATTTTCTCCAAGTGTTCTTGAACTTTTTCAGCAAAAGGAACCGCCTCTGCCGCTGGGTCCATTATGGAATGGCCGGGAACTACTGTTATGTGTCGACGCGGGTTGAGGAGCGGACCTGCGTCTGATGGAACCCAGCGCTAAAATAACCAGAAAGCGGTTCCAATAACAAAAACAATTTATTGTGTCACCCTCTGGTGATAAACAAAGTGTAGAAACTAAAACAGCATCATTCTGGTGGAGTGAAGGCTGGCACGCTCTCCAGCGCCCAAAAGGATCGAAGCCCGGCGCTTCTGGACTCACTGTTACCGCCAAACACCCCCCAGCACACACGACAAACCGACTCTCTGTGAAGGATAGAAGAGGTGAGGTAAGTCAGCAGTTACAACCGATATCCTTCAAAAGACACACACCATCAGCAACACATTCAGGTATTTTAAGCTTTATGCAAATGAGCAGCCTCTCACAACAGCTGGAGGATCACTTGTCTGCACACCACAGCAGTGAGAAGCGAGCTGCACAATTCTCATCACAATTCAAATCTACTGCGTAACAAAATACCAAGTTACTATCAACAAGTAGTCAAACAATTAATCACCTCTGATGTGTGCTGACAGCATGTGTCCCTCACCCTTCCTGCTTCACAGGCACGATGTGTCAAACCCAGGCGCGGTCCTCAGCGTCTCACAAACGAACATCACAAGGTCGAGTTCCCGGCAATTCTGCTTGAATCACACATGGCTTAAATGCAGAACGCCATCTAATTATCTGCTTCAGCTGAAAGTCTTTAAGGTTGCATGTGAGCACCATCCACAGGTGCTGCACATGATGTTGATGAGGGTGTGAGCACCATCCACAGGTGCTGCACATGATGTTGATGAGGGTGAAGGACTCTTCAGCCAGCACCTTCTCCACAGACAAATCAGTTTTCATACCACCTGGAGAGCAAAGAAAAGAAAACACCAAAATGTCCAGCCACACCCCCCCAACACACAACATAAGATTAGGATACTGTGCCCTCCAAAAGTATTAGAACACAGGTATTTCACACATTTTACTTTGTTTATGCCATTCCAAAAGTGAGAAATACAAAAAAATATAAAGAATAAAAATTTCTTAAATTATGTTCATCAAACTGAAAGCAAATCTCTAAAACTTGATAATACCTGTAAATAACCAGTTTTCATTCCACTCTTCTTCAGACAAGTCAGAGGATGGATACATGAACATTTCCAAATCAGTGAATATGTCTTTGACTTTATTTAATTTACATCAATTATGAAGAAATACAAAAGTTTCTTTCACCAAAATATCAAATCTAAGCTTTCATCTCAGATGTACTTTTTGGCAAATTGTAGCTTAACTTTCAGGACTTCTTTTTAAGAAAATTCTCCTCTACACCACTTCATCAAGAAGCTATTTTTTTTTTATGAATTTATATCAAGTTATAGATATTTGCTTTCAGTTTGAGTTTAAGCAAAATAACTTTAGATTTATTTATATTTGAAATGGCATAAACAAATTAAAATGTGTGGAAAAACTAAGTGTTCCAAAATTTGAGTACAGTTGAGAAACACTCAGTGGCATGTGTATTTTTAAGTGAAATGCATCATCCTGGTGTCATTCAGAGAGCTTAATTAAGAGGTTACACAGGTTTTATACAGAACAGAGAAAAAGTAAATTAGCTGTATTTCTTTCAGCCTGAGCGTCTGCATGTTAAGCCAGCAGAGCATGAATCGTTTCCTGTCTGCTCATTTCATTCATTAAAATTACCGGAGAAACACGCATATATAAGGCAACCCGAATTAAAGGAGAAATGCTGCTTTTAACAACCTAGACCTCATTTCTGGCATAAACTACAGTCGTTTTCTCACCAATATAACTTTTGAGTCCATGGTTCAGACAATGTGTTCAGATTCCAACCTCAGATATTTTTCTTCTTCTGCTAAGGTTGATTAGAACATCTTGTAGCACATATTGCCAACAGGAGGGACCTAGCAGTCAATATAAGTCACTGATTTCAAAATGTAACTCTTTTCAACCAGACGTGCAGTGCTGTGACATGTCAATCATCTGTGTTAACGTTTGATATTTCCTGTTTCACTGTGGATTTAAAATTTTGCATGTCCTGTTTGGGACTTCCTGTACAATGAGTGAGCAGTGGCGCGAAGCTCAGAATATGTATATGCCACGGACATAAACAAGCGAAGCTCTTCAGCATTTCACCATGTCATTTAGGTCCTTCAGACTTTTTTGACCCCCCCATGCTGTGTGGGCCGCCAGAAGAGGAGGTACTGCTGGCCCACCACCAGAGGGCGCCCTGCCTGAAGTGCGGGCTTCAGGCACGAGAGGGCGCTGCTGCCACGGACACAGCCGGGGGTGACAGGTGTCACTCATTATCTCATGACAGCTGTCACCCATCTACGCTTCATCATACTACTCCATAACACCCGGACGTCATCTCCACCTCATTGCCGAGATATCATCTACCTGTGAAGGTAATATTCTCTGCTGTATTTAACACTGACTAATAGTCTGAACTTCTTTGCAGCCGTTTTCCTGTAAGTGTTTCCTTATCTGTGGGATTGGCGTTTGGTGTGATCAGCGACGGCTTCGCTTCACACTCCAACCAGGTAAGTGGTTAACAGGAGCTGCACGAGTGTGTGATTAGAGGTGGAGGTGACTTTCCACCTTCTGACTGTATTTGTTACTGGGTGTGCACACACCCACATCTCACTGTTTGTGCTCCTCACCAGCAGTACCAGATCCGACAGTCGGGGACGGTGATCACCTGGGAATTCGGGACTTGGCGGCTCCAGTATTCACCAGGTTCGGTGGCGGCGGAAATCGTGTGGTTCCGACTCTTCTCAGGACAGACGTCTTCTATCCTCGAGCCTGCCCACACGTCACCTTTGTGTATTGACTGCTATCATATTCTGAGATTGTCTGTATAGTCTTTATGCACATTCACAACATTAAATTGTTACCTTTTGGCTCATCTATTGACCATTCATTTGCGCCCCCTGTTGTGGGTCCGTGTCACTACACTTTCCCCAACACCCCAGACCCCCCAACTACGGCATCATAGTTGGCAACTACTTTAAACATGCCTGGAAAAAGAGTCCTCACCATGTAATTTAGGTCATTCAAACTTTTTTTTTCAGTCAATGGTTCTGGGGAGCATAAGCATGGCTAAAAAACTTCAGCTTCTGGGGGCCTTCACCCCCAGACCCCCCAACTATGGCCCTCTTAACCCCTGCGATTTTAAGCATTTTCTTTATTTGCATCTTGCATGCCTGGAAAAGAGTCTTCACCATGTAATTCAGGGCCTTCAAATTTTTTTTCAGTAAATACTTCTGGGGAGCATAAGCATGTCTAAAAAGCTTCAGACAATGTGTTCAGCTTCAAATCTCAAACATTTTTCTTGTTCTACTAAGGTGGATTAGAACTTTTTTTGTGGAACACAGTGCCAACTACTGTACAGGAGGGACCTAGCAGTCAGTATGTGTCTCCGATTTCAAAATGGCTCTTTTCAACCAGGTGTGCGGTGTCGTGGCATGAAAATCATCTGGGTGGCGCCTGGCGTGTCCACTCAGATTTCAGGGGAGTCCAGTGCAACCCAGGACAGGAAGTGTTCAACATTTGCCATTTCCTGTTTCACTGTGGACTCAAAATCTACAAGCCCAATTCCAATGAAGTTTGGACATTGTGTGAAATGTACATTAAAAACAGAATACAATGATTTGCAAATCCTTTTCAACCTATTTTCAATTGAATACACCACAAAGACAAGAGATTTAATGTTCAAACTGATAGACTTTGTTTTGTGCAAATATTTACTCATTTTGAAATGGATGCCTGCAACACATTTCATAAAAGCTGGGACAGGGACAACAAAAAACTGGGAAAGTTGATGAATGCTCAAAGAACACCTGTTTGGAACAGGTTAATTGGAAACAGGTGAGTGTCATGATTGGGTATAAAAGGAGCATCCCCAAAAGGCTCAGCCATTCACAAGCAAAGATGGGGTGAGGATCACCACTTTGCGAACAACTGCATGAAAAAAATAGTCCATCCGTTTGAGAACAATGTTTCTCAATGTTCAACTGTAAGGAATTTCGGGATTCCATCATCTACAGTCCATAATATAATCCGAAAATTCAGAGAATCTGGAGAACTTTTTACACGTAAGCGGCAAAGCTGAAACCCAACACTGAATGCCCGTGACCTTCGATCCCTCAGGCAGCACTGCATTAAAAACCGACATTATTGTGTAAAGGATCTTGTGTAAAGCTCAGGAACACTTCAGAAAACCACTGTTAGTTAACACCGCCACCTTCTCTGGGCCCAAGCTCATTTGAAATGGACAGACGCAAAGTGGAAAAGTGTGCTGTGGTCTGATGAGTCCACATTTCAAATTGTTTTTGGAAATCACGGACGTTGTGTCCTCCAGACAAAAGAGGAAAAAGACCATCCAGATTGTTACCAGCACAAATTTCAAAAGCCAGCATCTGTGATGGTATGGACAAATTACACATCTGTGATGGCACCATCAATGCTGAAAGGTACATCCGGGTTTTGGAGCAACACATGCTGCCATCCAAGCAATGTCTTTTTCATGGACGTCCCTGCTTATTTCAGCAAGACAATGCCAAGCCACATTCTGCATGTGTTACAACAGCGTGGCTTCGTAGTAAAAGAGTGCAGGTACTAGACTGTTGAAGACTGTTGCGGACTGAAAATTTGTGGCGCATTAAGAAGTGCAAAATATGACAACAGAGACCCTGGACTGTTGAACAACTGAAGTTGTACATCAAGCAAGAATGGGAAAGAATTCCACCTACAAAGCTTCAGTTCCCAAATGCTTATTGAGTGTTGTTAGAAGGAAAAGTGAAGTAACACAGTGGTAAACATACCACTGTCCCAGCTTTTTTGAAACGTGTTGCAGGCATCCATTTCAAAATGAGCAAATATGTGCACAAAACAATAAGGTTTATCAGTTTGAACATTAAATATCTTGTCTTTGTGGTGTATTCATTTGAATATAGGTTGAAGAGGATTTGCAAATCAATGTATTCTGTTTTTATTTACATTTTACACAATGTCCCAACTTCATTGGAATTGGGGTTGTACAAACTTTCTTTATAAAAATATGCAGATATGATGTAGAAATTAGAGCCACATTCAGATTTGAGTGGCATTCTGCCTGTATCTGTATCCCCTTTAGGGGAAATTCATTTGGCCGAGAGCATACATACACAATGCATCCATCCAGTAAAATACCAATAAATAGGACAAATATTAAAAAAACACATTAAAAGTAAAAATACATTAACAAGAGGCATTAAAAAGCCTCATGGCGGCCGGGATAAATGATCTTCTAAACCTCTCAGTCCTGTGGAGAGGAGTCTGTCACTGCAGTTGCTTTTGTGATCAACCACAGTGTCGTGTCGAGGATATTTGTTGTTAATAATAGAGTTCATAATACACCTCATCCTGCTGTCCACCAGTTCACTCACAGAGACCGTCTCCCTCTCCATCACTGACACACACTTCCTGACAAATTTGTCCAGTCTGTTACTGTCCCTGACAGACATGCTGACATGACATGAGTTTGTTTGTTCCATTATGTTTATTTAATTAAACACTGGCGATGTTGTCCTTTGAGAGTCTGTGTTATTTCTCCAACGGTCTCAGCTATTGCCTTTGACCTTTTAAGTGTTTGCCATATCAGATCTGCACAAACACTACTGGGAATTATTAATATTAACATAAACATTTATTTGATCTCATTGAGGGGAAAAACTCCGAACGAATGCTGTTGAAAGCCTTGAACAAAAACAGTACATACAGTTTAATTTCCTTAAGATGTGTTTTAGACAACAGAAAAGCTGATCAGTGTTCTTAAAGTTTTAACTTTTAAATGCTCCAAAAAACATAGCTGCTCAGCACCACTGTCTGAGAATTACGTTTTTAATTTGCATGTATTCACAATGCAGTCAGGTTCAAAAGTATCTGGACAGTTTTTTGTTTTGTTTTTTAAATCAAGATGTACTTCAGATTTTCAACTTTAATTCAATCCATTTTACACAGTTCCCCCATGTTCAGAAGTCATAAGTAATTGGACTAACCAGAATTATTTTAATACAAATCATCATTCTCACAGCCATTGTTCTTGAGACAATGTCTTATACTTTATTTACATTAATCATGAAGAAATGCAAATGGTATGGTACAGTTTGGACGAGGAAAATCCGTTGTATCACTGTTTGTGAAATTCATGGACAGGATGTTGAGGCGTAGTCGAGGGAGGAGGGTTTCCAGTTTGGTGGGCTCAGGGTCTCATTGTAACTTTTTGCAGATGATGTGGTCCTGTTGGCTTCATCGGCCTGTGACTTCAACACTCACTGGATCGGTTCGAAGCCGAGTGTGAAGTGGCCGGGATGAGGATCAGCACCATACTCTCATGCGCACCACTAGCGCAGGCAGTAGACGCTCTCGTTTTGGCCAAACAACGACATACAGTTTCTGTATATTCTGTGTTAGTACGCGCCCGCGGCCCACGTGCTTGATGAATTCCTGCGCAAAAAGTAGTTCCCAGATAATTGTGATATATTCCTGTGAGATAATGAGCATATCTCATCTAAATCAATTCTAAAATTTACCAGTAATTATAAAGATAACTGAAGTTTTAAGAGTGGCCGTAATAAATAATTATGAAAGTTAAAGTTCTGGGGCAACTTCACCTATTATCACTCAAGGACATTGTAAACATTGACATAATGGAGTTTTATGCGGAAGAGTTCAGAAAGATACGATTGGAATGGTTTGATTACCATTTACAGTTGGTGATGAAAGACGTGAGTGTTAACTTTGTGTTAAAGTCAGAAGAAGCTGCACTGACAGAGATCTGGGAAGATACACATTCTGCATGTTGCCCACAGGTAGGCATTTGCTTTGATTTAATTTTCACCAGGAAAATCCTAATGATTTCACCACTCATAATCATATATGCTGAGCAGTGTGGCGAAAGTAGTCTGGTGAGCTATCACAATGCCAAAATAGCAGCAATGACCCTCCAATGGGAGCGCCACGCAAAGCAGTGTTGATCAGCACCTAAATCTGAGGCCATGGGTCTCAGCAGGAAACCGATGGATTGCCGTAGGGAATGTGGTCTTGCCCCAAGTGAAGAAGTTCAAGTACCTTGGGGTCTTGTTCATGAGTGAGGGGACAATGGAGTTCCAAGGTCCGGGGTTTCAGTTGTCGTATTTTACGCTTCGCAATGCATCACACATTTTCAATGGGTGACAGGTCTGGACTGCAGGCAGGCCAGTCTCGTACCCGCACTCTTTTACTATGAAGCCACGCTGTTGTAACAATAACGACGTCCGTGATTTCCAAAAACAATTTGAAATGTGGACTCATCAGACCACAGCACACTTTTCCACTTTGCGTCTGTCCATTTCAAATGAGCTCGGGCCCAGAGAAGGCGGCGGTGTTTCTGGATGTTGTTGATGTATGGCTTTCACTTTGCATGGCAGAGTTTTAACTTACACTTGTAGATGTTGAGTTGAGATGAACTGTGTTAACTGACAATGGTTTTCTGAAGTGTTCCTGAGCCCACACGGTAAGATCCTTTACAAAATGATGTTTTTTAATACAGTGCCACCTGAGGGATCGAAGGTCACAGGCATTCAAAGTTGTTTTTTGGCCTTGCCACTTGCGTGTAGAAAGTTATCCACATTCTCTGAATCTTCTGATTATATTATGGACTGTAGATGATGGAATCCCTAAATTCCTTGCAGCTGAACGTTGAGAAACATTGTTCTTAAACTGTTGGACTATTTTTTTCACACAGTTGTTCACAAACTGGTGATCGTCGCCCCATCTTTGCTTGTGAATGGCTGAGCATTTTGGGGCTGCTCCTTTTATACCCAATCATGACACTCACCTGTTTCCAGTTAACCTGTTCACCTGTGGAATGTTCCAAACAGGTGTTCTGTGAGCTTTCAACTTTCCCAATCTTTTCTTGCCAGTGTTCCAGCTTTTTTGAAATGTGTTGCAGGCATCCATTTCAAAATGAGCAAATATTTGCACAAAAACAATAAAGTTTATCAGTTTGAACATTAAATATCTTGTCTTTGTGGTGTATTCAATTGAATATAGGTTGAAGAGGATTTGCAAATCATTGTAATTTTTTTTATTTACATTTCACACAACATCCCAACTTCATTGGAATTGGGGGTGTATTTCATTAAGCCACTTTCACACCGAACAACAAAGGTGTGAGGGCCAACAAAAGGGCCAACAAAGAGTTGCGTATTGCGGTGTATTGACTATGCCAAGTTATGCAGCTTTACGCCTAGTTTAAGCAGCTCTGCGCCAAGTTCTTTGCTCCCCTACGTGGCAGTATGCTGAGTGCTACACGAGGTGGATCCATAAAATTAAAAATGTTTAATTTTTTTGGCGTAGAGCACTAGAAGCAGAAAGTACAATTACGCAGTTTTTTAAGCAAGTCTATAAAACACTGCAACTGTATGTAAATCTACACAACACTGCACTACTATACACCAAGCCTCCGCAGTTCTACATGCCAGGGTGAAAACTCCTTTTATCAGTACATACCTGGTTTGATAGATTTTAATCATCCCTCTGGACTTTGCTGGCAGTGAAGCTTCAAAACCATGGAAGAAGATGTGAGCCAAGCTTCCGCATTCAGAGGACATGTCCACATCCACTCCTCATGGACAGATCGTCAGCGAGAGGACATGTCCACATTCACCGTTCACTTCTCACGGACGGATCGCGACCACCAGATGCAGCTCTGATTTGCTTTCACCTCCTCCAGTTTCCTCAAGATTGTGGCAAGTTAAATAAAGTCCATTAACTCTTGCTCACAGACAGATCACCAGAGAGGAGACATGGCCATGTACACTTCTCATGCATGGATCGTGCACACCATCACCTCTGCAGCTTTCTTTCACCTCCTCCAGTTCTCTCAAGATTGTAGAAAGTTAAATATAAAGTCCATTAACTTCTGCTCACTGACTGTCAGCGAGAGAACATTTCCACATCCAGGTTAACTCCTCACGGTTGGATGGCCAGCGAGAAGACATGTCCACCTTTCACTCCTCATGCACAGAACACACTCGCAATTGCCAGCTGGAAATCCTCAGCATGTTCACCTTCTTAAGTTTTCTCATGATTGTGGCACATTAATAAAATCAGCAGCAAGGGCAGGCACAGTTCCGCTGATCCGCTAACCGCTAATTATCAAAGCTAATGTTTTCATTATCAGATTAGATGACACCATATTGATGTGCTGGCAATATCACCCAAGTCATTCAGAGGCATACAGTTTTAACTTATGGTTAAAATTTTAACCAAACTAATTTCGGGCAAGTTATTTAAATTAATGTCACGTCTGAAGTTTTATAAAGTGAAAATATCAGATATATGTTTTAGTTTTATAGTAATGCACTCATTTTGAAGGTTTAGTGTGGACATGCTGTGTCCAGTTGCATTATGGGTAATCTCAGTACAGGCTCCACACGGACAACAGCATTAAACCCTTTTGTATATTGTGCCTAAAACTCTCCTGAATATATTCTCTGGGTTTATAGATGTTGTTATTGTGTTTGTTTTATGTAAAAATGCCAGAAATCTGCAATTTGCTTCCTTTTTAGAGTCCTGCTTATGTCAAACACTGTCTGTTGTCTTTGTTACAGAGTAACAACACGCGATAGCACGCAACAACGCGGACTCTTATTCTTGACTGTGCGTAATGGTTCCTGATAATTCTCCAGCAACACGGAGCCAACTTCTCCCCTCTATGTGCAAAGTTTCTCTCTTTCTCTCTCTCCATTTGCAACGTGAGTCCTGTTCATATACAGACAGTTGCCCAGTTCCGGATCACCTTTTTTAAAGTCCCGCTATACGGAGCAATAATGCAGCTGAATGTCCTTTATTGGATATTGTTGTATTGGGTATTTGGATGTTATCTGGCTGAAAAAGTCTGGATGGGTAAATGGTAAATGGACTGCATTTATAGCACTTTTCCATCTGTATCAGATGCTCAAAGCGCTTTACAATTATGCCTCACATTCACCCCGATGTCAGGGTGCTGCCATACAAGGCGCTCACTACACACCGGGAGCAATAGGAGATTAAAGGCCTTTCCCAAGGGCCCTTAGTGATTTTCCAGTCAGGTGGGGATTTGAACCCATGATCTTCTGAACTCAAGCCCAACACCTTAACCACTAGACCATCACCTCCCCCAAGGTGGGGTAGCCCTTCTACTTAAAGTGTGAAGCCACATTATGTGTGGTGCAAATATTTGCCGGAAATGGATCACTTTGCCCAGTTCTGGATCACGACACTCTGTGTCACTTTGGGGGAATTTCTGGCATCTGGCTGGAGCCCTTCTAATGCAGAATGATACACACTGTGCCCGAGAATGCGTTCTGAACACGATATTATACTTATTAAATGAGAATTTACTTAGTTTCGAAAGGCACTGTTATACGTTTTTATGAGCAAAAAAATCACGTGTTTTTAAATACCTTCAAACCTGCATTATTTGGTCCATATATGGTCATTAAGAAGTTGCTAAATTGAAATAAGTTTATTGAGATTCCACATTATTTCTGACAAAGCATAAATGTGCTGTGTTGCAAGAGCTCTCATAACAAAAGATCAACTTATTTCTCTGTAGTACTACACTGTATATGAGGTCTGTTAGAAAAGTATCTGACCTTTTTATTTTTTGCAAAAACCATATGGATTTGAATCACGTGTGATTGCATCAGCCAAGCTTGAACCTTCGTGCGCATGCGTGAGTTTTTTCACGCCTGTCGGTTGCATCATTCGCCTGTGAGCAGGCTTTGTGTGAGCAGTGGTCCACCCCTCTCATCAGATTTTTATTGCGAATAAATGTCTGAACGATTTGGAGCTTTGCTGCATCAAATTCTTCCAGAAACTGTGAGAGACCTCCAGGTGGACACCATTCGGAAAATTCATATGGCTTTCAGCGACGATTTTATGTGGATTACACAGATTGAGGAGTGCTCCAGCCGGTTTAAAGACCACCCACAGCGTCTGAGAGCGTGGCGCACTCCGAGCGCCGATCGACAGGCTGAAACCCCGTTGAAACAACCAGATCATTTCCAACGTGAAGGCTTTGTTGATCCGGGACGTCGTCTGACTTCCACAAAAAAAAGGCAGAAGGCGTGGACATCAGCACTTTTTCGGCACATTCCACTGTTACAGGAGTTTTTTTCATGGAAAGAGGAGCGGAGGGATGTGCCACCGTGCCGCTCATGGCGCGGCACAAAACCACCTCCGTGTTGGTCTCACAGGACGGCTTTGAGATGGCTCACACGGCTTTCGGTTGCTTTTCAGTCGTGTGAATATCCGCGAAATTGTGCATGGGCTTCATCACGGCGTTGCTTTGCACCATGCGGAAACGTCCTGACGCATCCCTCCGCTCCTCTTTCCATGAAAAAAACTCCTGTAACAGTGGAATGTGCCGAAAAAGTGCTGATGTCCACGCCTTCTGCCTTTTTTTTGTGGAAGTCAGACGACGTCCCGGATCAACAAAGCCTTCACGTTGGAAATGATCTGGTTGTTTCAGCGGGGTTTCAGCCTGTCGATCGGCGCTTGGAGCGCGCCGCGCTCTCAGCCGCTGTGGGCGGTCTTTAAACCGGCTGGAGCACTCCTTAATCTGTATAATCCCCATAAAATCGTCGCTGAAAGCCATCTGAATTTTCCAAATGGTGTCCACCTGGAGGTCTCTTACAGTTTCTGGAAAAAATTTGATGCAGCAAAGCTCCAAATCGTTCAGACATTTATTCGCAATAAAAATCCGACAAAAGGGGTGGACCACTGCTCACACAAAGCCTGCTCATGACGCAACCAACAGGCGTGAAAAAACTCACGCATGCGCACGAAGGTTCAAGCTTGGCTGATGGTCTTTAGTGGGGTATGCCTGCGCATAGCGTGAGAAGTGGTCAGTGACAATGAGGACATTTTCCATTCCACCCTTGGACTTCTCCAGAGTCAGAAAATCCATACATACAAGCTCCATGGGAGCACTGCTGTGAATGCTGACCAGAGGAGCCCTGACACCTGCAGTGGGGGTCTTTCTGAGGCAGCACCTCTCACACTGCTCACACGAAGCCTTTATCTCCTGAGACATCCTTGGCCAGTGAAATCTCTCTCTTATCATCTGCACAGTCCTCTCAAAACCTAAGTGCCCCGAGTCATCATGAAGAGCTGTCTTGACCCGTTCACGCAGCTTCTCTGGCAGTACAAGTTGCTCCACTACTCCCCTTTGGCAGTCTCGGACGCGCCGGTACATGATACCATCTCTAATTACTAACCTCCTCCAGTCCTTTAAGAGAAGGCACACCTGCCCACCATCACTGACCCTCTCACTGCGGCTTGGTTTCTGGTTCAGACTCTTATAGTGTAGGACAGGGCCGATAGCAGGATCGTCCTTCTGCCCAGCACGGATCTCCTGTTTTGTCAAGGCAGGCAGGGACTCCGTCCCCACATCTCTGTAGGGCTCATCAGGTGTTGGAGAATCAGACTGGGGTCTGTCTGGCGCAGATGTGCTCTGGCTTGTGGGGCCCACTGGGTCCTGGATGTGCTGTCCCCGGCCATGCCCAGGTCCACTGGGCCTTACCTGCTGGGGGCAAGTTTGTAGGACCTCGGTGACCTCTTGGTTGGACATACGGGAGAGGGCATCAGCATTAGCATTGCTCTGGCCCCTCCTATACTGGACATCAAAATCAAAGGCTGCCAGCCGAGATACCCACCTCTGGCCCGTAGCATCCAACTTTGCCGAGGACATGACATACTTGAGCGGGTTATTGTCTGTCAGGACTGAGAATCTATACCCATATAGGTGGTCGTAGAATTTGTCTGTCACCGCCCATTTTAAAGCGAGGAACTCCAGTTTGTGTGCAGGATACCTCATCTCAGCGGGACTCAAACCTCTGCTGGCAAAGGCTATGGCCCTCTCTGTACCACCCTGGACTTGAACCAAGACAGCGCCAAGCCCTTCCCCCGAAGCATCCGTCTGGAGCACGAAAGGCAGGCTGTAATCAGGATAGCCCAGCACTGGAGCGGTCGTGAGCCGCTCTTTCAGGGCCTGGAAAGCCTTCTCACAATCATCAGTCCACAAAAAGGGTGGGTCCGATGCCAGGTTTTTTCTCCCACCCCTTTTTTTTCTTTCTGGGGTCACCGGCAGTGAGGCGATACAAGGGAGCAGCTAGGGCAGAGTATCCACTAACATACCGCCTGTAATATCCAGCAAACCCCAGAAATTTAAGCACTTCTTTGCAATTTGTGGGCCTCACCCAGTCCTTAACCCTGCTGATCTTCTCCGGGTCCGTTCGGAATCCCTCAGCAGACACCAAATGACCCAGATACTGCACTTCCTGCCTCATCAGCTGGCATTTGGAAGGTTTCAACTTCAAGCCGTGCTCCCGAAGCCGATCGAATACCAGCTGCAGTCTCTCTAGATCAGGGGTGGGCAACGAGGGCCGAGACACTGCATGTTTTCCTTGCAACCAATCACCTCAGCAGGTGGGTTGCTGATGAGCTTCTCTCTTGAACATAAACACCTGGTTGTCAATGAAATCACCTGCTGAAACACCTGAACATTAATGAAATCACCTGCTGAGGTGATTGGTAGCAAGGAAAACCTGCAGTGCTTCGGCCCTTCATGGCACATGATTGCCCACCCCTGCTCTAGATGTTCATCAAAGGTTTTAGAGAATATGATGAGGTCATCAAGATAAATCAAGAGGTGAGTGAAGTTTAGATCTCCAAAGCAGCAAGTCATGAGTCTTTGAAAAGTGGAGGGGGCATTCTGCAGTCCAAAGGGCATTCGGTTGGCCTCAAACAGCCCCATTGGGGTGCTGAATGCTGTCTTGTGTTTGTCATGCTCTGCCACTTCCACCTGCCAATAACCTGATGTGAGGTCAAGTGTAGAGAAGAACCTTGCCTGCCCCAGAGCCTCCAGGGCCTCCTCTATTCTGGGCAGGGGGAAAGCGTCTCTCATGCTGCAGGAGTTTAGCTTTCGGTAGTCAATACATAATCTTAGTGAGCCGTCCTTCTTTGTCACGACTACTACAGGTGATGCATATGTACTCTTACTAGGCCTGATGACTCCTGCAGCCTCCATCTCGATCAACAACTTTCTCACATCTTGCCACTGCGATAGGGGGATTTTGCGATAAGGGAGCCTAAAGGGCTTAGGATCAACCAAACGGATTTCGTGCTGCACTGTCTTTGTGTGGCTATAATCCATGGGATGCTGGGAGAACAGACCGACATTCCTCTCCATGAGATCTGTAAGGAGGGAGCGCTGGTGCTCATTCTTGACTGCTGCTTCACTCAGATCCACCACAACTTGCCACAACCTGGTCCAGGCTCATGCACACCTCTCTGCCCTCACTCTTGTGACCTTTGGCCTGCTTTTTGTCTGAAAAGTCCACAACACTGTCTACCAGGGAAACTCTGGCCAGATGTGTGCGAGGCTTGATGGTAATAGCTTGCTGGGACCGGTTCATCACTCTAACAGGGGCACATCCTCTCTTTACATCAGCAAGGACTTTGGCAACTAAGAGGCCTTCAGAGAGATGCATGGAGGAGTGGCTTTCAATCATTGCAGTGTAAGTCTTTCTTTGTGGGCCAGCTTTTATCTTGCACATTAAATCCATCTCCTTTCCTCCAGGAATGATTACTTTATGGTCAGTGTACACAGCAGGGCCCACTATGTCGTCCTCATCACATTGTTCGGTGCCCCCAATCTCCAGTAGGGAAGTGTACCACTCTGGATGGCTCTCCTTGACCCGGTGGAGAAACTGTTGGCCATAAGTAGCTTGGAGATTGTTTCTGGAGGCACGGAGGATATTTGTTCCCACAAGGAGAGGAACAGAGGAGCGATACTCTGAGTCAGTTACAACAAAAGCCGGCACATTCTTGAACTCTCTCCCCAGCACATTCAAGCTAATGCGCAGGACACCATGGTAGGTTACACTCTGACCAGCTGCACCTTCAATGGGAATTTTAGAGGGCTGGAGCTTTTGGTTCTGGAGGATGGGGTGGCTGGTCCAGTATTTGTGTGTAATACTGGTTATCTGAGAGCCAGAATCAAAGAGCGCCCTGCACTTCACTCCGTTCACTTCCACCTCGCCCTCATTCCTGGGGCCCACTAAGGGGGTACCCTCTCCTCCATCACCACTCTCATTCACCTGCAGTGGTGGGTCTTGTAGCTTGCCCATGGGCTCTAGCCGTTTAAAGGCCGAGCTGGGTCGGCTGTGGTCCCTTCTGCAGGTGTCATAGGCATGTCTGATTGGGATCTGGGAAAGCTACTCTGCAGACACGGGCTATATGTCCTTGCTTCTCACACCGGTAGCATGTGACAGCTAAAGTGTGGGTTGTGGGTGTGGGGAGTGGCCGGACCTTCGGTGGGGGGACAGGGGCAAAGAAGGGTGCAGCAATTCTTATTTCAAGGTGAGTCAGTTTAGCCATCTGCTCCTCTTGGCACAGGGCTAATTTCTTGACCAGCTCCGTTAGCTCTGACCACTCTGATGTATGTTTAGCTTTCTCTGACGTCAAATTTAAATTACAGTCTGATGCAACTTGGACCTGAGCATAGGTCTTCTTGGATTTATTATGTGGCTGGAATTTTTTTGTTTCTTTCGCCAGATTTCTGAGCTCATCTTGCAGCTCCCTGAAGCTCAAAAGCCGGGGTTTCATTGGAGCAATCCTCCTGTAGACTTCCTCATCATTAAATCCTCCCAAGAACTGTCGGGTGAGTTTACTGTCACGATCAGGGAAAGGTTTGCCACCTCTTTGGGTTCTCTCTACATCTCGCAATGTTGCTGCATAAGAGCAGGTGGAATCTCCTGCCCTCTTGCCACGCTCACAGAAGTCAGCGAGTGGGTCTAAGGAGCCCTGTGTGTCACCGTACTCCGCCTTCAGTTCCTGGAATGCCTTCTCAGGAGTTTGGTCATGGGGGGGCGGGGGTAGGTTCAGGATCAGCTTTCTGGCCTCACCGCTCAGGTGCCGCACCACTGTGGAAAAGCGGAGATGAACGGGGAGCTCGATTGCCTCCAGGAGGTATTGCATGTCACGGATCCAGTCCTCTATAAATATCTTACTTATCAGCATTACCAGAGAAGACTTGTACATTCTTCACCTGGTGAGTCTGCAGGAAACCGCCATAAGCTGTTGGTGGGAAGCTCGGGGTAGCTGTGGCTCTGACAGGAGTATTTAGTGGTGCATACATGTGTTGGTTGGAAGACGGAGGCAAGAGAGTGGCTTGGGGGACCATATCAGGATACATGCTGACTGGAGGGAGTGAAATATGGGGCTGTAGATGCACTGGGATTTGAGTGTGGGAAGAAGATTCATACTCAAACACTGCATGGGTAGCATTCAGAGAGGTGGATGCAGCTGCTGTGGGGCCCCATGCACTAATGGGAGATGAGTACAGGGGGACCTGAGAGGTCCGTGTACCTTTCGTTCAATTGATTTTCAATTAAGAATGAAAAATGAAATAATGAAAAAACGATTCATTTTTCCATTTTTTTGTTTTCAAATTGAAAACGAAAAAACGAATAATGGTTTGATTTTTCATTTTTTGTTTTTATGTTTAGTTCAAACAAACAAAATGAAAAAGGCATTACAACGTAAGGATTTCATTTTAATATTTTATTTTTGTCGACTTGCTTGACCCGGAAGTAGTATTTCTACACCTGTGTCTGGATGTTTCGCGCACAATGGCATCGTTGGAAGCACACGCCGGCTTAGTTGAAGAGCTTTTTCATCAAGGCAAAACACACGCCGAAATCTCCGCAACGCTGCAGGAGATTGGGATCCATAAATGCTCCAAAATGAGCGTTAGACGATTCTGTGCTTGGCACAATTTAAAACGTAAAACGCTCATTTCGCAAGCAGACTTGGAGATGGCTGTGCTTCGCTCAATATACGAGGTAAAATGGGTTGTTATTGATCTTATAATAATAATTAATAATAATATATGGCAGTTTACATTTTACACAGTGTTTTATACATTTTTAATCATATTTCTACAGACTGGACCTTCATATGGGCGCAAGTTTATGACAGGGTATTTGTCTTCCGAAGGTGTGCGGGCGGGAGAAGGTCGGGTTGGGAAAATCTTAAAAAATATTCATCAGCCCTATCATGACCTGCGACGTGAGGTAAGTGGAGCGAGAATTTGTTAACAGTGACAGCTATAATGATTAAAATATTATTTCGAGTGTCTGGCACGTGCTGCTTATTGACTGATATCAAATTGTGAGTCGGATATTGGCCTCTCTTCATTGGCTTCCTGTTAATTCTAGAATAGAATTTAAAATTCTTCTTCTTACTTATAAGGTTTTGAATAATCAGGTCCCATCTTATCTTAGGGACCTCGTAGTACCATATCACCCCAATAGAGCGCTTCGCTCTCAGACTGCAGGCTTACTTGTAGTTCCTAGGGTTTGTAAGAGTAGAATGGGAGGCAGAGCCTTCAGCTTTCAGGCTCCTCTCCTGTGGAACCAGCTCCCAATTCAGATCAGGGAAACAGACACCCTCTCTACTTTTAAGATTAGGCTTAAAACTTTCCTTTTTGCTAAAGCTTATAGTTAGGGCTGGATCAGGTGACCCTGAACCATCCCTTAGTTATGCTGCTATAGACGTAGACTGCTGGGGGGTTCCCATGATGCACTGTTTCTTTCTCTTTTTGCTCTGTATGCACCACTCTGCATTTAATCATTAGTGATCGATCTCTGCTCCCCTCCACAGCATGTCTTTTTCCTGGTTCTCTCCCTCAGCCCCAACCAGTCCCAGCAGAAGACTGCCCCTCCGTGAGCCCGGTTCTGCTGGAGGTTTCTTCCTGTTAAAAGGGAGTTTTTCCTTCCCACTGTAGCCAAGTGCTTGCTCACAGGGGGTCGTTTTGACCGTTGGGGTTTTACATAATTATTGTATGGCCTTGCCTTACAATATAAAGCGCCTTGGGGCAACTGTTTGTTGTGATTTGGCGCTATATAAAAAAATTGATTGATTGATTGATTGATATTATAGCGGAGTGGGTAATCTCGCTAGCGTTTACACTCTCTGTCAGAGGTGTGACCAATGAAATATAAAACTGAAAAAATCATGACACCGGGGTGGTTAGCCGAGTTTTTGAGCCTTGTCCTTGGTCGTTGACATGCTAACCAGGTTCTAACTCAACTATTAAATATGCAAATTAGGAATAACCAAGATTGTTCTGGCAGATGTCAACCACTTGACCACGTGTGTGAACTTTACCTTTAATTGGCATTAAGTTTAATTTTAAAATAACAGTTGGCATAAATAATCTGCACCTGAGCTCAAGGCTTGGGGCTTGGTGGAACAGTGGTGGGACAGTGGTTAGCACTCTTGCCTCACAGCAAGAGGGTTTGATTCCCGGACCAGTGGTCGGGGCCCTTCTGTGTAGAGTTTGTATGTTATCCCTATGTCTGCGTAGGTTTTCCCTACCACTAAAAACATGTACAATAGGTTCCCCATTGGGGCTAGGACTCCCCTGAAAAAGAGATTCTTAATCTCAGTGGGACTTTCCTGGTTAAATAAAAGGTCAAGGTTGGTTTATAAAATTGTTCATGGACTGGCACCTTCCTACCTGGCGGATTTGGTTAAGCTCTACGTGCCTGCGAGGCCTTTGCGTTCGCAGGGCTTCTGTGTGTTCCGAGGATGAACAAAAAGTCTGTGGGTTATAGAGCCTTCTCCTACCGTGGTCCGGCTCTTTGGAACGATCTACCTGCTGTTATTCAGCAGTCTGACACGGTGGAGATTTTTAAATCAAGACTGAAGACCCACTTTTTTAGACTGTCTTATCATTAATTTTTTAATCTGTTTGTGTTTGCGTTGTAATTTCTTTTTATTCTTCTGTGTTTTATCTTTTTACTGTGCTTTTCTTGCTTTTAATTTTGATTTTAGATTAATTTGTTGTTTTGAAATATGGGAAGCGCCTTGGGGCGACTTTGTCGTGATTTGGCGCTATATAAATTAATAAATTGAAATTAAATTGATTGAATTATCAAGGTAAAATAATATGTTTGATTTCAGTTTTCGTGCCTGCTGGGACCCTGCTAGTCACTAAACCTCTTTTTTATGTTTTTATGATGGCGATACCACAGAATATTTTGTAACAAATATGTAGTGTATATGTGGCATCACCGTTTTAGTCTTACTCTGGGCAAACTATTGGCTCTGACCATTGTGGCATCAGACCAGTGGCAGTTAATGAGGTCTGCCACTAAGCTATTAATGAGGAAAAGCTTAATAAAAAATATTTTCTTTTCTTTTAAGGGTGCCCGGAATCTGAATCCTGTCCCATATCAAGCCGAGTATATGGGTCAAAAATTTCACATGGATCAGAACGAAAAGTTGGGCATGTTTGGTGTGACCCATGTTTTGGCAGTAGATGGACACAGTAATAAAATAGTATCAAAAAGCACCATGCCAGTGAAAAACAACTTGGTGATATATGAGGAAGTTTACAGGTAAATAAATACATATGTTACCCATTGTTATCTAGTTTCAGCATTGCTATACACATCGTTAAAGTCACAAGAGGATGTGCTTCCTTGTACAACACACACACAATATCACCACACACACAAGGTGAAGGTCAACGGCATACTTTTTTCTACTTTGTAATTGTTCTTGTTTTGTTTGTTACACAATTTTATTGCAGACCTGCAGTGATCAAGTATGGCCTCTGGGATCAAGTTAGGGTCGACCATGGGAGAGAATTCTTCTTGTGTTTGTACGTGCAAGAAAAACTTGCAGAGCTTAGACATGATACCAGCAAACCAGCATACCGCCAGACTACATCTACGAGAGTGAGTTTTCAATAAAAAAAATTACGGTACTTTTAAGATTCAAGATTCAAAGCTTTTATTTTCATGCACAGTAAGGAAACATGTTTCCCAGCACAATTAAATTCTTAATTGCTGCCAAGACTGGATACCAAAAATATATAGGTCTAAGAATAAAATATGTAAATACAAAATAAAAAAAAGCATGCAAACAAATTAATAATAAAATAGAAATATTTTAAAGTTACACGTTTTAATTTTTCAATTGCTACCAATTCAAACATTTATTTTCTTTTAAAGAATCATAGAGTGGAAAGGCTTTGGCCTGAGGTCAACAACCGGGTCAACTATCCTCTGAAGCAGGCTCTTGTACAGCTGCAAGACCAAGAATCAATTTCAATGAATGATCCACTAACCAGATACTGTACTTCTCAACTGACCTGTCAGCTGAGTGAAATAGGGCTTGAAAGAGTGGTGAATTCATGGAATGCTCACACGATTCCCGGTGTGTACATCTATTTCATTAGTAAAATTTGAAGTCTCATGATAAGACATTCTAAAAAAAAAAAAAAAATTTCAGGCTCTGGAATTCCCAATGAATTGGCTGCAGGTGGCTGTCCAGTACAAGTAACAGAGGAGCTCCTGCCCAGTGCTGCTGTTGTGGCCAACCAATATGAAGAAGAACTTGGTTCATCATTAACATGGGCATCAGAGTTTGGTGCATTTCCCTTCACCGCAGAGGAGGACATGGATCATGCTGAGCAACTGTTCAGTGAGAACTACCCGGACATCTCAATTATTTTTAATGAAGTGGCAAACCATAACTTTGTTCCCTTTCAAAATGCCCTCTTGGACCTTATTAATGTTACGCAGAGATTCAGCTAAAGGGGCCATATTCTGCTAAATCAAGTTATCTGAGCTTTCTACTATGTCATAATATTGTTTCCTTGTGCTGTGTTTTGGTTAATACGTACATGCATATTTAAATCTTTTAGTTTTGTATTAAGTTTAATCTGTAGTTGAGGTGATGCGAGAAAAGAACTTTATGAAATGAATGTTTTGTTTATTAATTCATAATAAATTAAAGGGATGAGGAACAAGTTAAGAAACTACAAGAGCATGCAAGGTGGTGTCTGTAGGTTGACTCCTTGGAGAACTGCTCCACCTGTCAATATATTGGTGTAGGGCAAGGGATAATGATTTTGCTAATTGACCAACTGTTTTTTTCATAATTGGATTCCGAGGGGCATAAGTAGATTTCTTTTTTATTCAACCATGGGTAGATAAAACCATTTGAGCTAGTGAGGCTTTTGAGGCTTCTACCTGATAGATTGGAAATGAAAGGTCATTAGTGTACCGGTTTATTACTTCTTTTGTGTGTGTGTGTATAGTTTTGGCTTAATTACTGCTCTTAGTGGTTTGATCCAATTGTTTCAGCCCTGTATGGATGATCACGTCAATGCTGTCTTTAAATAAAAGCATATTATAATAAGCTGAAATGTATAGCTGACTGTACACGAGCAGCTTTTCCAATAAAATGTAAATAGTTCTCTAAAGTAATGTTTCTCTGTTTATGTAATTAACACAGTTACTCAGTATGTTACATTGACATCAGTTGTTGTCGAAAGCTGTTGTCAGTTGGCTCCAAACTCACTGTAATTGTATGGCAATCAAACAACATGACATTTGAATGTTTTATTTTGAATATATATACTATTGTTTGACTTGATTACAAAAAAGTAAGCAATCATTAAGTGTTGCCTAAACAGTATTCTTCAAATGTGTTAACATGAGCAAGAGTTTGTTTTTTAATCAAACGTAGCAATATTTGCAAGACTTGTAATGAAAACCCATTAAATGTTTTAAGAGCTGTATGAACTTTTAACGGCTGGGTCAATAAAACTGGTATAAAAACACTTAAACTCTAAAAACATAGTGCCTGAACAAGCCACAACAGTAAAGGTAACATTTTACTCAAGTATCTTTTGTAGTGCTGTGAAAACTTCGCTAAGACCAATAAGTCTTTGCATGTTCACATCAATTCCACTGGCTCGGCATTTTGGACAAAATTCAGAGTTGTTCTTCCACTGTTCAAGGCAGATCCTGCAGGCCACAATGCTGTTACAACAGGATGTAACCATAGGGTCATCAACAGTACCTGAAAATTGAATGAAAAGTAATTAATATTGTACTGCCAGATGTGCATACAGTGCCTTGAAAAAGTATTCGGCCCCTTTATTTCACACTTTTAAATTTGTTTATGGCATTTCGAATACAAAAAGTAAATCAGGCTTCTCAATATAAAAATTTCTAAAATGATCTTCCTTAAACTCAAACTGAAAGTAAATCTTTACAACTTGATATAAATTAATTAAAAATATAAAAGCCAAGATGATAGGTTGCATAAGTAATCAGCCCCTTTGGTATAATACCTGTAAATAATCAGTTTGATTGCCAGTTTTATTCTGACAAGTCAGGGGATGGATACATGAACATTTGCAAGTCAATGAATATGTCTTGAACTTTATTTACGTCAGTTATGAAGAAATACAAACAGTATGGCACTCTGTGATAAATCTGTGTGGAGTAGACAGTTCTCAAAAACTGAGTGACTGTGCAAGAAGGAGAAGAGTGAGGAAAGCCACCAAGACACCCAGAGAACCCAGAAGAAGTTATAGGCTTCTGTGGCTGTGTTTGGACAAATTGTGCACAGTGCAAGTTTTGCATTTTGTATCACCAGTTATACAGCTTCATGTTGAAGTGGTACAGAGGAGGATTTTATTAAATAGAAGACTTGAAAGTTCACCTACAATTTGCCAGAAGGTACATCTTAGATGCAAGCCCAGATTTAATGTTTTGGTGAAAGAAAATCACATGTGCATATATGATGCATATATATATATATATATATATAGATCTTTGAACTTTACCTCTGGTCCCTTCAGAGTCCATGATTTTGTTTCCTTGGCCATCAGTTAAGACAATGGTGTCTTCAGTTTGAAAAGCCTCCTTCACTTTGGACAGGATACCATCAACAGTCGCTTCAAACTCCGAAAAGCGTACAGTTAGGGTCTGGCTCGTTTCAAGCTTCCCATCTGCTAAGTCTGCAATGTAGATGCTCCTAAAGATGCATATATCTAACTTAACAATTCACAGTTTTTACTTCATAACTCTTTTGGAAATATGTTACTTGTTACTCAAACCCAAAGTAAGACAGAAAAATATTACCTTTGAAAACCTTTAGCAAGCAGAGTTCTTCCACTGGCCCTGTTGGTGGAAACAGAGCTTGCTGCAACACTGGATGGCCGGTGAAAAGAAAATCTATGGGGGTGGAGTGAGCTGTCTGGGGTTCCTGCCACAGGTGCCTCTGTGCACTCACCGTGAACCTCATAGTGGCTACGCTCAACCAGACATTTTGAACTGAAGTAACCATCTTGATTCGGAAAGATGGCCACATTGGTGTCATCGGTTAAGTAGACTGTTGTGCTGTTTACTTGTAGGAGACAAGAACATTGTTGCATTGTTACAAAATTATAGGACCTAGGAGACTGGTTCCAAAGGGGAGGAACTCTTCTAATGTTCTACACCTGTGGCTCTCAAACTGGTACTGGTAACACTGGTGGCTTTAGTCCTGCTCAGTCCTAGATATATCTGTGATTTAGACCTGGATTAGTCATTTATATTTATCTCTGCTTTGGAAATTATTTAGACTTGGTTTGTCAAACATTACACCTGATTAAGATGGGTTGGTCTTAGACGGTAACTGGTACTTGTGGTACTCTGTTCTTTAACACAAAATATACTACATTGTTTTCTTACCACACCAGTGGCGGATGCTGGTCTTTCAAGAAGGGGAAGCTCAATTTCGGGCTACATCATAAAATGTGCCGGTTTATTTATATGTAAATTCTACCCTCTGTTCCTTTTCAAGAAAATGATCTGTGACCCTGTCGTACCAACAAGGCGTCTTTTCCAGGGACTTGACTAGTGTCCTCTCAATGGCCAGCAGAGCTAGGCTGCTTAAATGGCCTTGGTCCATGGTGTTGCGGGTGTAAGACTTGAGCTGCTTTAAACAGGAGAAGCTCCTCTCTACACCTGCAGATGTAGCTCCAATCGTTGCCACTAATGACAATAGTTTGTACACCTGAGGCATTGCACTGTCCAACTCCATGTCTTTCAGAAACAGCAAGAAACCACATAGCTTTCCCCTGTTGCCCTGCAAGTCCTGGTTTGAATATAGGACTTGAAGTTCAGACCTCAGTCTCCCTGAATCAAAGAACTGGCCAAACCTTTTCAGGACACTCTGAAATGCCTCCTCTGGAAACACTTGTCTCATCTTATCAAATTTCCCCGGATTGACCAATTCCAAGAAGTGCAGACTTTCCAAATTTGCAAAACGCCGAGGTAGCTGCTCTGAGATTGTCTAGGATGGCCATGTACAGATTTCTGTAGCACTCCTTGGGATCCTGTAGTTGTGACAGACAGCGTTTTCTCATGGGCTCAGTTTGTGGGTCTGATGTGAGATCTGCTGCTTTGGCATAAACAGCTTGGAAAGCCCCCTCTGACCTCTTCTCTTTGACAAAAGCAAGAAGAGACTCAATTCTTTTCTTGCAGTACAGAACATCCATAGCTCTCTGCTGGACAATGTCAAACACCACATCAGTCTCAGAGAAGATTTGTTCATATGTGTACAACATGAACACAAACTCAAAATCCTCCAGTTTCATCAGAAGGCCTTTGGCACAGTCTAATGTGTCATCATCCATGGACTTATCTGCAATGATCATCTCAAAAGTTTTCAGGAGGGCATCATAATTGTTTGCCACAGTGCTTACTATCCGTGATGTGAAATTCCATCGAGTAGGAGCATTTCTGGGCAACCGTGTACAGCCTGCAGACTCAAGAAAAGACATCCTCTTTGTGGATTTTGAGAAAAATGTGGCAAACCCAGAGCGTGATGCAAAAAATATTCTGCACTCAGATAAGCATTTAGCCCCCTGAGACAGAACCAGATTCAGTCTGTGTGCATAGCAATACACAAACATTGCACTGGGGGCTATTGCTTTAACTTTGGCCTGCAAACCATTGAGAGCTGAGCTACTTTTCTTACCTTTTAGTCCGGCGGCTAAGGGACACATTTTAGGGGAATCATGCACTTTTTTCCAAAAGTGCCAAAACTTTATCAGAGGTACTTTATAGTGTCCTGAAGTATATAAGATCGGGAGACATTGAATCCATAAATATCTCCACTCTAAAAACTTGGATTTAAGAGAATAACCATTTTCAGCCTTCTACAGCATGTAATTCATGACAAACTCTTATCCAAATGTCTTTTTAAGTTCATAATATAAACTTGAAGGTTATGAAAAATGTATTAAGGTTAAGTAGGGATGGTTCAAATGTACTTCAGTGTGCTTACACTGAAGTACACTGAAAAAGCGTTAATCTAGGGAAAGTGACAGCAGAAGCAGATATGCAAGCAACCTGTTTAAATCTTTGATAATAATCATAAACATCTTCACCACCATCATTATGTTGTTTTGTTGCAGTTTTTATAGATATTATTATTGTTGTTATCATTATTATTTTATGTTATTGGTATTAAGACGATTATCACCATATTTTTTAACTGAAAACATTGTAAATATCTGGTTGGCACTGTATTATAATCAATCAATCAATCAATCAATCAATTTTTTATATAGCGCCAAATCACAACAAACAGTTGCCCCAAGGCGCTTTATATTGTAAGGCAAGGCCATACTCTTCAGCGGCCCACACAACAGATTACAATTTGTTCATGTAAATGGGGAGTCTTCTTCACAGACTAAGGTTAATTATGGAGTTCCACAAGGTTCTGTGCTAGGACCAATTTTATTCACTTTATACATGCTTCCCTTAGGCAGTATTATTAGAAAGCATTGCTTAAATTTTCATTGTTACGCAGATGATACCCAGCTTTATCTATCCATGAAGCCAGAGGACACACACCAATTAGTTAAACTGCAGGAATGTCTTACAGACATAACGACATGGATGACCTCTAATTTCCTGCTTTTAAATTCAGATAAAACTGAAGTTATTGTACGTGGCCCCACAAATCTTAAAAACATGGTGTCTAACCAGATCCTTACTCTGGATGGCATTACCCTGACCTCTAGTAATACTGTGAGAAATCTTGGAGTCATTTTTGATCAGGATATGTCCTTCAATGCGCATATTAAGCAAATATGTAGGACTGTTTTTTTGCATTTGCGCAATATCTCTAAAATTAAAAGGTCTTGTCTCAGAGTGATGCTGAAAAACTAATTCAGGCATTTATTTCCTCTAGGCTGGACTATTGTAATTCATTATTATCAGGTTGTCCTAAAAGTTCCCAGAAAAGCCTTCAATTAATTCAAAATGCTGCAGCTAGAGTACTGACGGGGTTTAGAAGGAGAGAGCATATTTCACCCATATTGGCCTCTCTTCATTGGCTTCTTGTTAATTCTAGAATAGAATTTAAAATTCTTCTTCTTACTTATAAGGTTTTGAATAATCAGGTCCCATCTTATCTTAGGGACCTCATAGTACCATATCACCCCAATAGAGCGCTTCGCTCTCAGACTGCAGGCTTACTTGTAGTTCCTAGGGTTTTTAAGAGTAGAATGGGAGGCAGAGCCTGTTGGGAAAGTGAAGTGCACGGACCCACGACAGGTGGCGTAAATGAACGGTCAATAGGAAGTCCGAATAAATAACAATTTATTCTGCAAATGTGCACAACAACCAAATATGCTTTTAGTCTGTCAATCAATCTACACAAAAGATGACGTGTGGGCAGGCCCGAGGGTAGGAGACGCCTATCCAGAGAAGAGCCGGGACCCATGAGGTTCCACCGCCAACGGAGACCTGCAACACACCGGAGCCGCCAAGTCCTGAGTCCCCAGGTGGCCACTGCTTCCAGCTGTCAGATCCGGTACTGCTGGCAGGAACAGACACAGGTTAAAGGTGGGTGTGTGTGCACCCAGCAAACAGTCAGCAAAATACAGTTCCTTCCTGAGGGAAAAACCTCCACCTCCAAACACAGGAACACAGAGTACGTACGTACTTATGAATCACTTAATCAAAGTCTGAAGTGAGGAGTGGAGATGCCAACTCCTCCAACCTCCACAAACTCGGCTACAAGCTGCAAGTGTTCAAAAAGGTTAACGACTGCAAAAACCTCTGCTGCAAAAACGTGTGCGTACAGCACAGAACGGCTGAGAATGTTTACCTGATGGGTAAGCTGATAACTCGGCAAAGTTCTGATGATTCTCCCAGGCTTTTATTGGTGGTGGTGGTGATGATGGCTGATGACTGACAGCTGTCAGTACCGGTGCTCCTGGAGCTCCTGAGAGGCGGCTGCGCCCTCTGGTGCCTGAAACCCGACAACAGGCAGGGCGCCTCTGGTGTTGGGCCAGCAGTACCTCCTCTTCAGGTGGCCCACACAACAGAGCCTTCAGCTTTCAGGCTCCTCTCCTCTGGAACCAGCTCCCAATTCGGATCAGGGAGACAGACACCCTCTCTACTTTTAAGATTAGGCTTAAAACTTTCCTTTTTGCTAAAGCTTATAGTTAGGGCTGGATCAGGTGACCCTGAACCATCCCTTAGTTATGCTGCTATAGACATAGACTGCTGGGGGGTTCCCATGATGCACTGTTTCTTTCTCTTTTGCTCTGTATGCACCACTGTGCATTGAATAATTAGTGATTGACCTCTGCTCCCCTCCACAGCATGTCTTTTTCCTGATTCTCTCCCCTCAGCCCCAACCAGTCCCAGCAGAAGACTGCCCCTCCCTGAGCCTGGTTCTGCTGGATGTTTCTTCCTGTTAAAAGGGAGTTTTTCCTTCCCACTGTCGCCAAGTGCCTGCTCACAGGGGGTCGTTTTGACCGTTGGGGTTTTTCTGTAATTATTGTATGGCTTTTGCCTTACAATATAAAGCGCCTTGGGGCAACTATTTGTTGTGATTTGGCGCTATATAAATAAAACTGATTTGATTTGATTTGGTATATACATACATATTCTATTTCTACCTCATTTCTTCATTTCTTATGTCTTGTACTGTTACAAGTATTATTATTATTACTTATCTTGCACATGCTGTTTGATGAACATTTTCCTCTGCTTGCACCCACCCTGTGTGTTTTCTGAAGAGCTGATGTAACATGTGAATTTTTCCTCTGTGAGATCAATAAAGTTTATCTTATCACAAATTTATCAGACACTGAAAAAACCCAACATTTTAGTAATGACACCAGCAGCATAGAGGGGACATCTGCTTATACAATTAATACAGAAATTACTTCTTTTTCAGGCATGGTTTCAACAGCTTCTTTCACCCAATTTTCTGCAATATTCATGAACCTTTCTGAACATTTGATAGTAAAAGAACATGGAATAACAACTCCTCCCCCTTGCTCAAGCATTGGTGGCCACGGTGAGAAACTCTGAGTTGGCTCACCAGTTGCCACTGCAGTTATGCTGGCCTCAGAATCTTTGTCAATAATCTGTCAAAAAGCTCTAGCTAGTCCCCTTGGGACATGCCCTACTGGGAGACCTGCAATATCCTTTAGCAGGAGCCTTCGTTTCTTATCAATGATGTCTTTATGCATATGAGCTGGGAATGTACTCAGCTCTGGAACCCACACCAGACATGCTGTTGTTGTTTGTTCATTTGGCTGCTCCCGGTTTTGTTCGGGGTCACCACAGCGGACTCATCTTTAATATTTGAGTACTCCCTATCAACTCGTAAGGTTGTTGGGGGGTTGGTCATCGAAGGTCTCACTTTGTATGAATGGTACCCCTTGATTACACAGTTGTGAATGTGCATTGTCTGAAAAAAAAAAACAAAAAAAAAAAACAGAAAACAACTTTAGGAGGTTGGGGAAATAACTTTAGTTCTCAAATTTGTACAGGTGAAAGCATGATGATACATTCGTTTTGGAGTTGTACTCAAATCTCGTAATGTAAATTACAATGACAATAAAGGCGATTCTGATTCTGATTCATTGGATGCAGCAACAGGTATGTTTAAGAAAGTTCATAAACTGACGGAATCTGAAACTAATGCCATGTGGTCACCTGTCCCAACAAATCTGAAAGTAAACTTATTTCCCACATTTTTCCATTCTCTTTACAAGTCCCATTGATACAAAAAAAAAACAAAACAGTTGTAAAACAGCTTTTCATGTACTAGTATTAACTGATCAATCCCCAGAAGCCCACAAAACAGAAATATTTAATCCCCTATAATTTAACCATCTGAATCCCCACTCAGTTGCAACATTTGTGGCAGAGAAAGTCAATGTCCTCTTCCTCTAGGCCATCTGTGTTAACCCATTCAGGGATGCAAGTATCATGGATCCACTTCTCACACATGGCACACTCTACTTATGTGCGTTCAGTGCTCATGTCCTGATCTTGAGACCATTTTACATTGCAAACAATACATTGTTCCTCATCCTCAGTATCCTTTGAAGTTAAGGGATTGTCATCAAAAGTGACAGATTTCTTAGATGGCTTATCACTTTTCTGCATCTGTTTCAAGAATGTTATTTTCGCTTTTCGTTCACGTTCTGCTCATTTCTGTGTGAACTCCAGCTGCTTTAGTGCTAATTGTCTTATTCCTTCATTGGATGTTAAGTTATCAGGCAAAGTATTAACCATCCGTCGCCAGTTCTTTTGCCTTTGGAATGATGAGGGACTCTTGTAGCACAGAGGAAAGGGAATTGACATCTAATGTGCTCTTTGATGTCTCAGTGCTGGTACTGGAGGTATTTGTACTTTGTTTCAGAGTATTCAGTCCTGGAGGTGATTGGGCAAGGGCAACATTAGCCAACAAATCGAAAGCAGCAGTGTTTGCTTTTGGTGAAGTCTTCCCCTGGCTCTTTCTCACCAGCTTCCGATATGCATCAAACCCAGGTGATGCACCGATGACAACATCATAATTTTCCTCAATGTGTTGCTTATACTTCAGGTGTACAGGTGTGGTCAAGACACTTTCATACACTTCCAAGGCTCCCTTAGCTTTCATCATCTCATCATTTGAGCTAGCTTTATCGACTTGCTGATCAACTAATGTACTGGCACTGTCATTTAACTGATAGTCAGGCCTGGCTTCAAAGCATCATCATCTATTTGTGCTCGCTCAACTGGGTATACTCCTGTTGCTTTGAAGCTGTTTATGATAGTGCATGGATTGTAGAAGTTTTCATAGGCTACCTTCAACATACCAGCAAAGTTAGCCTTGGTGACTTTAATTCCTGGGTTTTATCTGTAGTGGCTTCTGAGTACTTTGTACCACGATTTCTTAAGTGGCTCAAATATGCCTTGATCTACTGGCTGTATCAACTGTGTAGCATTTGGCACCAGCCAGTAGAGCTCAATACCTCTCTCCTTGGCATACATAAAGGGCTCTAAATCAATGTGGCTGCTGATGGAGTCTACAAGGAGATTAACCAGATGTTCCTGACTTGCGTGCCTATCAAAGAACTTGATAAACTTTCCAAACGTATCTGCATCCATCCATCCTTTATTAGTGTACTCAATTTCGGTGCCCTTTAATGCTCCATTCAGTGGATTTCAGCCAGAAGGTTTTGGTCATGGGTAAATCAAGAATGGAGGTAACATTTTCCTGTCTGCATTATATCACATTGTGGTTAATCGTTCCTTGGATGAACCACCAGACACATGAGGTACTTGCGATTTGGAATCATCAGACTTAACAGGTCCAATAACTGTGCCCGCCTTACTGCCCATGACAAAACCACTCTCATCCGCATTGTACACACATGCAGGTTTGTCCAAGAGATCCAGGGAAACCATATAGTTCATGAATTTAATGAACTAGAAATCTACCTGATCTTTTGTCAGTTTTGATTGACTCAATTCTAAGACGACCTCTTTTCAACACCGCACTATGTGGTCATTTCTAGCCATGAATGAATAGTACCATTTATATCCTGGGCGACTGTCCTTGAAAGGGTTTTTTTCCGCTTTTCTTTTACGATTATTCTTTGCACTTTGTCCAGAAATTCACTGGGCATGAGACCCATTCCCCTTTTAGCCATTTCTACCAGGCATTCTGCCATAGTTTCTTCCTCAGCTGCATTGAACATTGGTGCAGGACCGCTGCAACAATCTTGCTCCATAAGGAACCGGGTGTTAGATAAGGAACCAGAGCCGAATCGATAATGGCATCGATATCGATAAAATCTTATCAATAGCCAGTAGCTAGTCCTGCCTGCCTTATTGTGTTCTCGACCTCCTGCCTGTTTGTTCCGACCTCGCCAAAGCCTGATGATTGTTGTACTGCTGCTGTGTTTTTTTGGACTGCCTTCCCGTGTACTGACCGTTGCTATCCTCACCACTAAAGTGTTTCTACATCCAGAGCTGTTTGTGTGAGCCTCGCATTTGTATCCTAACAAACCCACCTGTCAGAGAGAGAGAAACATGATTATTTAAACCAACCATTCCCAAACTTAAGAATGCCAGGGCCCACTTTGAAATCTCAAAATCATTTGAGGCCCACCCAAACTTTTAATCACAATTTTGATTAACATGCACACACACACACACACACACACACACACACACACACACACACACACACACACACACACACACACACACACACACACACACACACACACACACACACACACACACACACACACACACCTGTTTTACTGGCTTTTAGTCTACTTTCTAATTCATATAAAATTTTTAAAACTGAAAATAGACATTTTTTTCAGTACTTTCCATTTCACACGAGTCCCAGTGACTCTAAACCAGTACAGAAGGGTATTACAGCACTGGAAACTCAGACACACATTTTTTAAAATAGCTTATAGTCTTGGGACTCCAACGAGGGCGGTCGCATCTCCTCCACTCTCCCTTATCTCTTTGCTTTTAACCTTCAAGTCCCTACTTCACCAGGCTGTGAATTCCTCAAAAACTATATTGGATTCTGGATCTATTGGACTACTATTGGATTAACCATGGAATTGATCAGCTGGTCTCTGAACGCTATTGACACCATTTTTTCTACAAGGAGGTCAGGACCGGGGGATCCTGCCTGCCCAGATGGAACGTATCCTGCGGGCTATGTCCTCGACTCCTGGAGTTCCTGGCGTGTGGCATGCTTGGCGCCTTTCTCCATTGAGGATGTCGAGGATTTATTCATTTTTGGTCTCATGGCAGCAGGGCTGGTACTTTTTGACTTATGTGCTGCCCTGATCTACCGGAAAATTGGCAAGACGGCGGCATCAAGAACCACGGGCCCTCACTTGTCCGTCATGATTAACGAGGTTGGCAAGGCAGTGCATTCTCAGACTGCATTGACTCTTGAACTCAGACGCAAATTGGATGACACCTTGGAGCTGATGCGTGCCTTGCAGTTGAAGCTGAAGGTTTCGGAGGCCGGTGAATATTCTTAATTCATAATTGGGAATATTCTTAATTCATAATTGGGATTTGGCTGTTCAAGTGGAACTGTTAAAAAGTATTTTTCACTGCTCAGCTGCAACACTACAGACTATCTAGCCTCAATGTCAATTGCCCACTGTTTACCTCCAGAGGAATTTATTCAGACCTTGGCGAGAATATTCGGCTCCATTCTTATCTCAACCCACAAAGACAATAACTGACTTACACATGGACTGAAGCATGCTCCAGTTTCTCCTTTTACTTCTCTTCCCCCCCTCCCCCCCCTGCAGCAGGCCCCTGTTCTTCCCAAGCTGGCAGGCGGCGTGACTTGACAGTTGCAGCGGCTAACAACACACCCACATTGCCTCAATTGGAAAACGGACTGTTTCAAGTTTAGTGCACATAAACAATGTCAAATGCATATGTGTTGTCCTAATTCTGATGTGTGCCATTGTTATGATAAACAAGTAATAATTGTAGATTAATTGCTGCTTGTATGTGGAATTACTTCAATTAAAGGTCACAGGGGGCTGGAGCCTATCCCAGCAGTCACAGGGCATGAGGTGGGGTACATCCTGGACAGGACGCCAGTCTGTCGCAAGGCCACATATAGACAAACAAACACATTCACACCTGCACACACACCTGCAGACAATTTAAAGTTTCTAATCCACCTAACCTGCGTGACTTTGGATATGACTGACTGACTCCAGATGAATGCAGTATGGCTTTACTAACCTGGACAAATACAGCCCCCCCCCCCCCCCCCCCTTGTTTAAGCATGCCTTCTATTGTACATTAATTTTAGCTTTGCAAAAAATTGTTTTTTTTCTTCATTAGATCCATGTCTTGGGACTCAGCAACTCCAAATGAATCTGGAAGGGTATTTATTACTACCCTCGACAAATAATATACACCTCCTTTTGCTGGAATTTAATACAGATTGTATTTTATAAAGATAAACCACTTGTATAATGTATATGAAAAAAAATTACAATAGCCTCTTGACTACCAGGACAAAAAAAAAATGCAGTGGGTGGGAGATATTCAGGTTTACAAATGTCCTCCACAGGAGGATGAAATACAAGGTCTGTTAGAAAAGTAACGGACCTTTTTATTTTTTGCAAAAACTATATGGATTTGAATCATGTGCGTTTGCATCAGCCAAGCTTGAAGCTTCGTGCGCATGTGTGAGTTTTTTCACGCCTGTCAGTTGCATCATTCGCCTGTGGGCAGGCTTTGAGTAAGCAATGATCCTCCCCCCTCGTCGGATTTTCATTGTCAGGAAAATGTCTGAACGATTGGAGCAGCGCTGCATCATTTTTTTTCAGAAACTGTGGGAGACAGCCAGGTGTAAACCATTCAGAAAATTCAGATAGCTTTCGGTGAAGATTCTATGGGCATCACAAGAATTAAGGACCATTACAACCGGATTAAAGACGGCCCACAGCGGCTGAGGGCGCGCCGCGCTCCGAGCGGCCATCGACAGGCTGAAATGACCAGATCATTTCCAAAGTGAAGGCTGTGTTGATCCGGGACGTCGTGTGACCCAGAGAAATTGCGAAAGAGGTGGGCATAGCCATTTTTAGGCACATTAGGCACATTCCACTGTTAAAGGAGATTTTGTAATGAAAGACGTACGGCAGAATTCGTGCGTCGGGACGAAGCTGCAATGGCGGAGAACAAAAGCAAGTCCGTGTTGGAAGTCTCACGGGACATGTCTTCCACCATTCAGAAGATTCAGACGGCTTTCGGTGGCTTTTTAGTCAAGTGAGTATGCTGAATCACCCTTCACAAACAGAATTTTCAGTTTTGCAAATAAACATTCATTTGTAAAAACCCACACACAAGTTACAAATCAGAAATTTGTGTTTGTGGATCACAAAGCACGTGTACAAATCAAAGGATATTTGCAAATCACCCTCTGTGCATTTGCAAGTATTAATGAGACAAATTTAACATCATACTCCAAAAATTTATGTTCACTGGCAGAGTTAATTTAACAGTGGTGATTTTATTGTGTACACTCAATTTAGAGTTTCAAATTAAAAACCTGCATGTCTCTGGATGTGGGCGGAAGTCTGATCACCCAAAGGGAACCCACGTGAACATGAAGAGAACATGATCCCAGTGGTGGGCACAGCTAACCAAAAAGTTAGCTTCGATAACAGCTAATCAGCTAACTGAAAAGTTATCTTTTATGAAGCTAAACCGATAAACCACCCAAAAAAATTATTGGAAGCTACAGCTAACCAATAACTTTCGGTTATTATCTGCAGTACACTTGCAACTACTAAAAAGTCCCTTCGGCTGCTCCCTTGTTTGCACTCGGGGTCGCCACAGCAAATCCAAGGTGGATCTGCATGTTGAATTGGCACAGGTTTTACGCCAGATGCCCTTCCTGACGCAACTCCACATTACATGGAGAAATGTGGCAGGGGTGGGATTTGAACCTGGAACCTTCTGCACTGAAACCAAGCGCATTAACCACTTGGCCACCACCCCTGGTACACTTGCAACTACTAAAAAGCTGATTTTACTAACAAGCCTATTTTGAGTTTTAAAACCACTATCACTTCTGGTAGCATCAAAAGTAATCACAAACCCAAACAAGGAGTCAGCACTTCTGTCTTTGTGCAGAAGTCATTATTCCTTAACAGCATATAGCAGTGCTGCCATGAGGCAGAGGTCTTGGAAAATAAAGCAGTTTTGACTTACGGTTTTGATTTATACATCAATGCATGTGTACGTGTATATAAATGATGAAGCAATTTTTAAAAATGACAAACTTAGCAATGAACAAGTATGAGTACACTGCTTAAGGGCCATTCACACATAGTACAAATAAGTACAAATCAGGGCGTATCATGGCAGAACAGTTTGTATGAGCGAACCACGAAAACATTGAGCCAACGGACAGGCATGAACGAACCTACTGCGACGGTTTCCTGCACCCGATGGTGTTGTGCATGAAACCATTTCAGTGGGAACACAGTGTGAGCAGCAGGAGCATGTGTAACCACATTGGGCAGCTGCTGTGAAAAAAAAATACATGCCACCCACGGGCAGTGGTGGGCACAGTTCCAATAACCGATAATTATCAAAGATAAAGTTTTCATGATTGGATTATCTTTTCAGATAACTTTGAAAACGATTATCGGACTAATTATCTTCCGATAAATTTTTGTCAGATAATTTTTAGACCGTTAACGTGGTAAACAAAGGTGAACAGATGTGTAGTTCTACTCTCTGCAAACAGAGAAGAGCTGCTTCTAGAAGATACTGCTCTATCCTCTGCAGACAAAGGGGAACTGGTCACCAAACAAAAAAACTTATTTCTTTCTTTTAACCCCATACTGATACATGGCCAATATCACCCAAGTCATCCAGAGGCATACATTTTTAACTTATGGTTCAAATTTTAACGAAACTTGTTTCGGACAAGTTATTTAAATTAACGTCACATCTGAAGTTTTATGAAGTGAAAATATCAGATATATGTTTTAGTTTTAAAGTAATGCGCTAATTTTTAAGGTTTTAGTGTGGACATGCTGTGTCCAGGTAGATTATGGGTGATAGGGTAATCTCAGTACATTCACGACAGGAGAAATGATTTGAGACACTCTGATCAGGGTCCACAGACAACAGCATTAAATTCTAGTGCCTAAAATTGTGAATATATTCTCTGGGTTTATAGACGTTATTGTGTTTGCGTTTATTAAATTCTACGCATCTTAAACGTAGCCAGTAGCAACACAGATTATCTGGAATTTGTTTTGGCAAGTTTTCAAGGTCTCTACTGCCCTCTACTGGACAGTAGTGTTCATGGCAGTATTCAAACTGAAGTTGGGCAGACACTGTATGATATTTTCAATCACTGTACTCGGTTCTAGCTCAGCTGTACGACAGAACCACATGGTGTAAAAGTTCAGAGTGCCCGATTTATGTTCTCACACACATTGTACAGTACGTTCAAAAACCACACGTCGGACTCGTGTTTCCAGAAGCAAAATGTAAAAAGAAGCTTTTTTTTTTTTCAAACTTAATTTCCAAAAACTCTCTATGGGAGACATCAAAGTAAAAAACAAAAACAAAAAAACACTACAAAACAAAAGAAAAAAACAGGCCTGCGGTGTTTGCACATGGACAGTGCGAGAGGTTGGATGCTTGTAGCTCTTCAGCAGCAGGATACCCTCACGACGGCCAACCAGAATCTCAAACAGGTTTGATTTTAATCTGACCATACAATCGGCGATCAGGAGGTGGTCATGGGATGTTAAACGCAGCTCGTTACTCCATGTATACTAAACTATGCAGGACGCGCGATTAACCTGAAACTTGGTGCCATCCAAAAAATTCTCACACAAATGAAAAATCAGCTGAAAAAGGGCCAAAACTCGCACTGGCACCAGTAGATCATGGCAGTGTTCTATTTATTTTGACACCGGTTATATCAGACGGTTATCTAATTACAAATTGCCATTTTTTTTTGAAAATGCCTTTTTGTTTTACAAATAAAAATGGCATATTTTACAAAAGCACATTTATCTGTAAACACAACACACGACACACATCATATTAAATTTTACCCAGAATGCCATCTGTCTGTTTGGTTACAAAACTTCAGAATTAGTGCATTATTCAACATTAAAAGATATATGTTATATCTTAACTTTGCACAAATGACAGAATTGACATTAATGGAGTTATTCTATCAGTATTCATTTTATTTATACACCAAACCATAACTCAGCACTGCTTTATTTTCCAAGAGCTCGGGCTGATGGCAGCATTGTGATTGAGTTGAAAGTTGAGCTGTGTGGCTCCTCTCAGTTTGCATCTGTGCTGGAAGCCATGTAGTAAACGGAGCTTCCAGCAGGGGACAGGGTGTTCAAAGACAGAAGTGTTGATTCATTGTTTGGGTCTGTTGTTGCTTTTGATGCTTCCAAAAGCGACTGTGGTGTTGAAACTCAAAATCAGCTTATTAATAGTTGCAAGTGTACCGGATACAATGCTGGAATTTATCGGTTAACTGTAACTTCCGATACATTTTTGGATGGTTTATCGTTTTAGTTTTATCAAAGATAACTTTTCAGTTATCTAATGATCTGTTATCGAAGTTCATGTTTTGGTTATCTGTGCCCACCACTGCCCACGGGATTCGAACCTGCAATTTACAAAAACTCTGATTGCCAGCCATAAACTTTACCACTGCACTACCATTGCTGGCCTGTAAATGGTGCGGAAAAATGCCTGAAATCAACAAGGACATGGATGAAGTGCGCTGTGTTTTATGTATTTTCCACACAAGCACAGCAGGCAGAGACACGCGCCTCATGGACCAATGTTGTAAATTCATGTCCTTAAAAACATGGTACGTGTTCTCCAGCTGGTACATCCAGGAGCAGAAATCACAACAGCAGCGGCTGTGGGCGGACATGCCCCCCTGTCCGATCAATGCTTAGACCAATGTGTCATTCTGTGTTATGTGGTCATTCATTTTCATTATTTGTTATGTAACTCCATATGTAGGTATTGTCAGAATTATTTATATTACTGTCCTGGCAGTGGTTTCTGTGCTTTTAATGTGTACACTGAGCCATCATCCAGCTGTCAGGGTGCTGCAATCAGCTGACAGGCCCGTCCCTGTTCTGTGTGTGGTGCGCTCAGACCTCGCTGTTTGACCCCCATGTGATCAGATCTGTACATACATATAAGCATTTTATGCATGTGTGCTCCCCCAGCACGTCACATGTGTTGTGGGTGGGTGGGGGGGGGGGGGACACACACACACACATGCAAGACATGTACACCATGTGTGTTGCTTTTTGCAATGCCACACTCGTGGGGTACTTGGACAAATTTCACATCCTGCTCGACAGTGATCGTCTGCTGACTGTTGTTGTGCTAACAGTGTGAATGGCCACACATTTTCTAAGTGCCAAGTGAGTGGTGTTAGATGTTCATGTGTGTCACCTGGAATTTGGCTGACACCTGCTGCGTGAGGGTTCGATGGGCTCTCAGAGGGAGCACTCTGTCTTTCAGCCACGGGTGTGCCCAAATAGCTGTAGCAACAGGTGTACAAAGTGTTGGAGGCAGCACTGATTTTACATGTATTGCATACGATTCCTGCTTCATGTGCAATTCATGCGCAATTTGACCGCATTCGTACTATGTGTAAAGGGGTCCTTAATGTCAAAATTTTAAACCAACTTAAATCAAGCCAAATGTTGAAAAATATTTAAACTTGTTTTTCTTAGAATATTGGGAGATCAAGTTGAAATTAACTTTCAAGTTTACAGTGCATATGGAAAGTATTCACAGCACTTCACTTTTTCCACAGTTTTTCATGTTACAGCCTTATTCCAAAATGTAGTAAATTTATTGTTTCCCTGAAAATTCTACACACAATATTCCATGATGACAATGTGAAACTAGAGCACCGCACTCGTTGAACGTAAACCTCCGCCAACACTAGTTTGCGATAACAAAAATTTTAACTTGGAAAAAATTTTCAAGGTCACAGTCCTGTTAGAACTGTCTTTTCATAAGGTAAATTAGATGTGATCAAATGTCAGGAGGATGTATTGAGTTTATGTACTTGAATATAAGTTTTGTGTGTGTGTGTGTGTGTGTGTGTGTGTGTGTGTGTGTGTGTGTGTGTGTGTGTGTGTGTGTGTGTGTGTGTGTGTGTGTGTGTGTGTGTGTGTGTTCTTGCCATGTTTTTTTTTCTCAACGGTTTTGGTTTCTGAATTTTTTTCAGATGATTTTCACAGAACATTGGTTATCTCTGCTGTGCACAATTTGTCATTGCTTTTTGGAACTTGCTTTCCAACTGATGACTGGAAGATAGACAAACAAGCATAAAATTGGAACCTCCTTCCAATTTTGGTGGTAAATCCATAACAGAAATATAACACAATGCTAAAATACCCTTGGCCGTATGAGCATATAAATAGGAAACAGAATGTGACCTTTTGACTTCTTAAAATAGGTCAAGGCTAGTCATCTTTGAACATCTCCAATGTCTGTGCCCAAGGATGTTCCCTGTGAATTTGAAGACCCTTACAGTAGTAGGAATAGACTTATGCTGAACACAGACACATGGATAGATGTACAGACAGACAGACAGATGCAAAGTCTTCGCAATAACCGATGGCCATATTTTGGCCTCGGCTAAAAATGAGAGTGATTGTGGAAAAAGTGAAGTGCTATGAATACTTTCTGGAGGTACTGTAGCTGCACACCCTTTACCTAATTACAATGACAGTGTTTAGTCCTTTAAAATATATATTGTTTATTTCCATTTTATTTTATTTATATAGCAGCAAATCATAACAATGCTGCCTCAAGGGGCTTTACACGAGTAAGGTCTAACTTTACCAAACGTCCCTGAACAAGCGCACAGGCAACAGTGGTAAGGAAAACTCCCTTTGTTGATAATGAGGAAGAAACCTCAAGCAGACCAAACTCAGAGGGGCGACTGACTGCTTAGGCCATTCTAGCAGTTACAAGGTTTTTACAAAGTTTTACCAAGCTGAAGAAGCAGCAAACAGAAAAAAACAGAATAGCATCAAAAGGTGCATTATTGAGGTGAGCATGCAATCATCTGCACCACAGGCAGGGCATTGTGAGATCAGTACGGTGCCCTGGTGTGTAAGGCCAGCGTCCATCCATTGCCTCATCAGTTTCACTTTTGCAAAGGCTGCTGTCATGGAATGGTGCATTCCAAAATCAGACTGCATTAGCCATCAGGAGGTCTCATCAGTGCCTCAGACAGAGAGAAAAAGAGCAGAATCAGTCAGCTGAAAATAACTGCGTCTAAGGTATGAGTTAGTTAATGGAGAGGGAAGCAGAAAGAATGTTAAGGTGATTGCTGGCAGTTAGCCCCAAGCTTCACTAACAGACCCAGCATTAAGATGTAGTGAGCCTGAGACCTGCTAGTAATATGAATTAAAAGGATAGGAAGTATAGTTCCATATTATGCCAGTATGCTAGCCATATGATTGGGAGAACAGATATGTCTTAAGTCTGGATGTGAATGTCTCTATGGACTTAACTGATTAGTAGTTGCCACAGAAAGTTTTGTTTCTTATATTTATTTTATTGCTATATTTACATATTGTATTTTATCTTCTTTATTAATCTCATGTATGTTTGACTATCAACAATAGGTATGAGCATGCTCTTAATGCTGGGCATCAGAAGTGTAACATAAGCAGCCAAAAATATATCTCTACATTTTGCAACTAGACTGATTTTGGTTCTTCCTTGTCATTTTTTAAGTGTGTACTCAGAGCATCTTTGGAAAATAGTCTTTTTCCTCTTAATCCTATCTCCATCTAAGCTGTGGAAATATCTCAAGTATGATCAGTGGAAACAGGAGCTCAATTTTTAGCTTCATTTCAAAAGTTATGAATACTTATTTACGTACTTATTTACTTTTTGTATTTTTAGTAAATTTGCAAAAACCTCAAATAAACATTTTTCTTATTGTCATTATGGGGTATTGTGTGCAGAATTTTGTAGGGAAAAATGACAAAGGAATAAGGCTACAACATAACAAAATGTGAAAAAAGTGAAGTGTGTGAATATTTTCTACCCCCGTCCAGTGGTGGGCACAGTTCCGATAATCCGATAAGAGATAATTATCGAAGATAATGTTTTCATTATCGGATTATCTTTTTAGATAACTTTAAAAACCATTATCAGACTAATTATCTTCCGATAAATTTTTGTCTGATAACTTTTAGACTGATAACGTAGTAAACAAAGCTGAACAGCAGCAAACATTTTTCAAATTTAAAATCAGTTGAGCATCTACGTGATAAACGTTTCCTAACAGATGTATGGTTCCACCCTCTGTAAACAGAAGAGAGCTGCTTCTATGAAGAACTATTCTATCCTCTGCAGGCAAAAGAGAACTGATCACCAAAAAAAAAAAAAAAAATCATTTTCTTTGACACCATACTGATACACTGGCAATATCACCCAACTCATCCAGAGGCATACATTTTTAACTTATGGTTCAAATTTGAACCACACTAAATTTGGACAAGTTATTTAAAATTACTGTCATGTCTAAAGTTTTATAAAGTGAAAATATCAGATATATGTTTTAGTTTTAAGGTTTTAGTGTGGACATGCTGTGCCCAGCAATGCATTATGGGTAGGATAGGATAATCTCAGTACGTTCACGACAGGACAAATGCATTTCAGACACTCTGATCAGGCTCCACGGACAACAGCATTAAACTCTCGTGCCTAAAACTCTTGTGAATATATTCTCTGCGTTTATAGACGTTATTGTATTTGTGTTTGTTAAATTCCACGCATCTTAAATGTAGCAGACATGGATTATCTGGAATTTTGTTTTGGCAAGTTTTCACGGTCTCTACTGCTATCTACTAGCCAGTAGTGTTCATGGCAGTTCATGGCAGTATTCGTCCTGAATAGGGATGGGTATCGAGAACCAGTTCCTTTCGGGTATCGTTAAGAAATGGTTTGATCCACCGACATCAATAACCTTTTTACTTAACGATTCCCTTATCAGTCCTTCAGAGTGGCGGTGTTTTTGGGGGTGTTTGTCAGGAAAATTATAATTTCTCTACATTGATTACAGACCCTGCAGCGGGTCTGTAATCAACTTTTCTGCAGCGCGGCTTTGCTTTGAACCTTGAACCAATCGAAGCAGTGATTTGCAGATCGAAACAGTGCTTCGATTTGCAGATCGAAACAGTGCTTCGATTGATTTTTTTTCTTTCACTTTCCCCCGCTAAAACCCTAAAGAGCATATGGCTGTGAGTATTATTTACCTTTTTTATGTTAAACCGACCTGTTATGGTCTTCTGAAACAGTTGATGTATTTTATAACTTAAAATTGGGACCGATGCTAACACGTTAGAATGTCTACGGCATTTTCAATGTTAAGTTAGCATTAAGCAGTTGCAGCTGTCAAGCGTTTGTTGTCATAAGAGTCAAATGTATTACAAATTGTAATATTTTTAAAATTTATTTTTGTTTATATATTATTAATAATAGCAAGCACAACAATAATAGTAATAATAACTAATCTAATGATTATATACAATTTTAGAGAAAGAGACAAAAAGAACCTGAATAAAAACACAACAGAAAAAATATAAAACCAACTAACAATGAACATAAATAAATAAATAAATAAATACATGCATACATACAGAAATAAATAAGTGTTTCCTGTGAACACTTACAACCCCTGGCAAAAATTATGGAATCACCGGCCTCAGAGGATGTTCATTCAGTTGTTTAATTTTGTAGAAAAAAAGCAGATCACAGACATGACACAAAACTAAAGTCATTTCAAATGGCAACTTTCTGGCTTTAAGAAACACTAAGAAATCAAGAAAAAAGATTGTGGCAGTCAGTAACTGTTACTTTTTTAGACCAAGCAGAGGAAAAAAATATGGAATCACTCAATTCTGAGGAAAAAATTATGGAATCACCCTGTAAATTTTCATCCCCAAAACTAACACCATATTGACCCTATCCCATGACATTGACCCTATGTGTCTTTTTGCAAGGAATGTTTTCACAGTTTTTGCTCTATGGCAAGATGCATTATCATCTTGAAAAATGATTTCATCATCCCCAAACATCCTTTCAATTGTCCAAAATATCAATGTAAACTTGTGCATTTATTGGTGATGTAATGACAGCCATCTCCCCAGTGCCTTTACCTGACATGCAGCCCCATATCATCAATGACTGTGGAAATTTACATGTTCTCTTCAGGCAGTCATCTTTATAAATCCCATTGGAACAGCACCAAACAAAAGTTCCAGCATCATCACCTTGCCCAATGCAGATTCGAGATTCATCACTGAATATGACTTTCATCCAGTCATCCACACTCCATGATTGCTTTTCCTTAGCCCATTGTAACCTTGTTTTTTTCTGTTTAGGTGTTAATGATGGCTTTTGTTTAGCTTTTCTGTATGTAAATCCCATTTCCTTTAGGCGGTTTCTTACAGTTCGGTGACAGACGTTGACTCCAGTTTCCTCCCATTCGTTCCTCATTTGTTTTGTTGTGCATTTTTCGATTTTTGAGACATATTGCTTTAAGTTTTCTGTCTTGACGCTTTGATGTCTTCCTTGGTCTACCAGTATGTTTGCCTTTAACAATCTTCCCATGTTGTTTGTATTTGGTCCAGAGTTTAGACACAGCTGACTGTGAACAACCAACATCTTTTGCATCATTGCGTGATGATTTACCCTCTTTTAAGAGTTTGATAATCCTCTCCTTTGTTTCAATTGACATCTCTCGTGTTGGAGCCATGATTCATGTCAGTCCACTTGGTGCAACAGCTCTCCAAGGTGTGATCACTCCTTTTTAGATGCAGACTAACGAGCAGATGTGATTTGATGCAGGTGTTAGTTTTGGGGATGAAAATTTACAGGGTGATTCCATAATTTTTTCCTCAGAACTGAGTGATTCCATATTTTTTTCCTCTGCTTGGTCTAAAAAGTAACCGTTACTGACTGCCACACTCTTTTTTTCTTGATTTCTTATAGTGTTTCTTAAAGCCAGAAAGTTGCCATTTGAAATGACTTTAGTTTTGTGTCATGTCTGTGATCTGCTTTTTTTCTACAAAATTAAACAACTGAATGAACATCCTCTGAGGCCGGTGATTCCATAATTTTTGCCAGGGGTTGTAGTGACACCTCCACTTCATCTCTTTTATTTAAGTTTAATGACAGTTTGTTTTGGTCAAACCATATTTTCAGTGTGTTAATTTCTTCAGTGATTTCCTCCAGAACTATCTGCCAAGCTGGAAAACTGCTGCATCCTAGTAAGAGCTGAATACTACTGGAATGAATTTGAATAAGGAAAGTTGTTTTTTTTTTTTTATCAAAATGGATGCTACACTCACTGCAGTTTATTGTCTGGAATAGTCCCAGATTGCATTTCAGAGCTTTTAGAATTCAGACATTTTCGTGAGTCACTTTCGTGTGGATTAAAGTCACTAACTGGGACTCCTGTCTTGTTGCGAGAAAGAAACAAGAATCGTCCTCCATTCTGTTCACACAGCTCCAAACGCTGCGTGGCTCTCTGCTGAGTCAAGTTAGAAGGATAGAATCCAGTTGTAATTAATAACTTCAAAGCGAAACAACGTTTTGTTTATTTTTATTTATGTCCAAAGATCAAGGATACAGTGACCAATTTCATATTTATTTACTTTAAGACTTAATGAAATACATAGAAAACCTGTAAAGCCTACTTTTAGGGAATCGATAAGGAATTGGATTGATAAGCAGAATCGATAATGGCATCGATATAGATAAAATCTTATCAATAGCCATCCCTAGTCCTGAAGTTGAGCAGACACTGTATGATATTTTTAATCACAAGTTAAGTTTTTTCAAACTTAACTTACAAAAACTCTCAATGGGAGACATCAAAGTTTAAAAACAAAACGACAAAAAAAAACAAAAACATTACAAGACAGCTCTGCAGTGTTTGCACATGCACAGTGCAAGCGGTTGGATGCTTGTTGTGTGTTGGGGGGTTTGGCTGGACATTTGGGTGCTGTTTTCTTTTCTTTGCTCTCCAGGTGGTATGCAGACTGGTTTTTTATGTGGAGAAGGTGCTGGCGGAAGAGTCCTTCACCCTCATCAGAACTATTGGCTGCACCTGTGGAGGATGTTCACGTGCAGGCCTAACAACTTGCAGCACCTGTGGTTGATGCTCACGTGCAGACTTAAAGACTTTCAGCTGAAGCAGATAATGAGATGGCGTTCTGCATTTAAGCCATGAGTGATTTGAGCAGAATTGCCGGGAACTTGACCTTGTGACATTCAGTTGTGAGACGCTGAGGACCGCGCCAGGGTTTGACACATCATGCCTGTGAAGGAGGACGGGTGAGGGACACATGCTGTCAGCACACATCAGAGGTGATTATCGTCTGAATAATCGTTAATAGTAATTTGGCGTTGTTACGCAGTATATTTGAACATTGATGAGAATTGTGCAGTTTGCTTCTCACTGCTGTGGCGTACGGATTGATGATCCTCCACCTGTTGTGAGAAGCTGCTCATTTACATAAGGCTTAAATTCAGACCTGAATGTGTTGCTGATAGTGTGTGCCTCTGAAGGATATTTGTTGTAGCTCTGTTGACTTACCTCACCTTTTCCGTCCTTCACAGAGTCAGTTTGTCGTATTCACCTGGGGGGTGTTCGGCGGTGAATCTGAGTCCAGACGTGCTTGGCTTTGATCCATTTGGGCGCTGGAGAGCGCGCCGTCCTTCACCTTGCCAAGACAGCTGACTATTTATGTTGTACATGGATTATTGCACATGAGTGGGAATAAATTTGTTTCTTGGAACCGCTTTCTGGTTATTTAGCGCTGGGCCATTGTCAGATGCTGGTTCGGTTCTCTGACCTGCGTCAGCACATAACACTTGTAGCTCTTCAGGAGCAGGACACCCTCACGACGGCTGACCAGAATAATATTAAACAGGTTTGATTTTCATTTCACCATATGATCGGTGATCAGGAGGTGGTCGTGAGATGTTAAACACAGCTTGTTACTCCATGTACACTACACAATGCAGGATGCGCAATTAACCTGAAACTCGGTCCAAAAAATTCTCGCACGAATGAAAAATCCTCTGAAAAAGGGCCAAATCTTGCACAGTGTAAAGCCAACATTTATGTGTCAAGACAATATTGAGTGCACGTTTTACAACATCATAAAACGTGCACACATCATAAAACTAATAATAAAACTAATAAAATGAGCGCACATTCTCTCCACATGTAAAACATGTTGCGATGATACTTTCAGGGCTCCGGAAAAATGGCTGTTTTTACAAATAAAAAAATGGAATATTTTACAAAAGCACATTTATCTGTAAACACCAACACACGACACGTCACATTAACGTGTTGGTTTACATAAAGAATGACTGAACCAGTCAGTGTTTAGCAGAGGTACTTTTACCCAGAATCTGTCTGTGTTTGTTACAAAACCTCAGAATTAGTGCATTATTCAAAGGATAAAGGATATATGTTATATTTTAACTTTGTACAAATGACAGAATTGACATTAATGGAGTTATTCTATCAGTATTCATTTTATTTATACACCAAACCATAAGTCGGTATGACTTTATTTTCCAAGACCTCCGCGTGACCAGAGTGTTGTGACTGGTAGAGAGTTGTGCTTTGTGGCTGTTTGCAGCTTTCCTCTGTGCTGTAACCTGTGTAGTAAGTAAGAGCTTCCACCAGGGGGGCAGGATGTTCAAACATAAAAGTGTGGGCTCATTGTTTGGGTCTGTTGTCGCTTTTGATGTTTCCAGAAGCCATCATGGTGATAAAACTCAAATTCAGTTTATTAGTAGTTGCAAATATACTAGAAACAATACTGGAATTTATTGGTTATCTGTAACTTCCGATACATTTTTGGGTGGTTTATCGGTTTATCTTTATCAAAGATAACTTTTCAGTTATCTGATTATCTGTTATCAAAGTTCATTTTTTGGTTATCTGTGCCCACCACTGCCCCCCTCACACTATCGCATGAACAGCATGAATTGAATGCCATATGAACTGACATTTGAATGATATTCGTGCAATTCGTGCTGCATTCGAACTGCACTCGAACGCCTCGGACAGCATTCCCACAGTGGTCGGCACATTCATGTTTTGCTCATGCTGGAAAACATACGAACGGCATTGGAGTTGCAGTCATACCGTAGTTTTAATGCCATACGAATGGACATTTGAACATCATTCGTGCAATTCGACCTGCAGTCGAACTGCATTTAAGCTGCATTCGAATTCATCAGACAGCATTTGTGTGGCACTTAGGAAATATGCCAAACTGGCATGGCTGGCACGCATGTAGAGAACAGGTAAACTGCTGTCTTGCTGCATTCGAATTGGGGAATATTCGTAACAGCGGTCGTACTGCTGTGTGACTGCTTCCTTGAATGGCATTCGAACTGGCATCTGAAATGACAACCAACCAGCATTTGGTTGGCAGGTACCGATTGTGCCCCCGATGAGCTGGAGCCATGATGACATATTACAGATACATCCTCTACCACATGAGGTGGACTGACAATGGATGTGTGATATCATGCTCAATCACATGGGCTGCATGTCAGTGCTTCTCCGTGACACACTGACGCACAGTGCAGCCATCTGAACATGGTCTAACAGCCATGTTAACATGAGACTACAGATACATCCTCTGACACATGAGGGTAACTGACAATGGCTCTGTAATATCATACACATTATGGACATAAGTGGCGCACCACACAGAGCCTTTGACTCGTCATGGGGTAGGGCACCACACAGCTGCCCGTGATGTTACCATGTATCTGTAACAGCCCAGTCAGGTGAGGTGCGTGGCATCTCAGAGCTACCTGAAAGACTGTCACTGTGATGCTGATGTGTGACTGTGACATAAAACAACTTTAAAACAAACAAAAAAAAGATGACAGGTTGACTCTGCACCCTGGCTGAGGAAATGGAGACTGCTGAGGGTGAAAAGGGGGTCATCTGCGCTCTGGACTCCAAATGCACACAAGCTGAAGCACACATACACACGGCTCAGCTCCTGCTAGAGTGAAGCACAAGATCGGTGTTAACACACACTTAAGGGGAAAACTTCAGTACCAACAAAATTGGCCAGCGTGGCTGTTTAATTTTATTGAAATTTTCATGGAGAAACGTTGTGTAAAAAAAGTGCCACATTTTGGATTTGAGAGCACAAAGAGCACCGCGTTTGGATGCTTTGCAGTGGATGGTGGTGGAGATGCTTTCCCAGTTTTTTTATTTATTTTCCTTAAATCTGGCACAACTGTGTAACTATAAATGACTGTTCTCCACCCTTCTCTGTTGGCCATCTGCGCCAAATTTCACCAGCTGTTTTACCAACTCCAGGTTTCTGTCAATCATGGACTGGTGGAGCACCATTTGTCCTTCTGGACCAAAGGAGTTGACATTGAATTTGCAGTTTGTCAGGTTCTGCAGCAAGAGTGCAGCTCCTTGGTGCTGCCTTTCTTCACCGTTTCTTGGAAAACCTTCTTTGGCGCAGAACATGTTGACACATCAGCCTGGCTTATGATTGCGGCTCGGCTGGAAGGCGTTGGACAAAGGAATCCTGCCTGCACCCTACAGCTGATAATAATCATCTTCCCCTGTCAAGCGTCTCTGCTCAATGCCACAGGTGGGTTTAAGAGCAGTCTTCAGTATCTTTAATATGATGTGAGCGCGACACCCAGCACTGTGACACGGCAGGTCTTCAGAAGAGCGGACCACAGTGCTCCTCTGCACCCCCCACCCCCCACTTGCTTTCCACCCAGACTTCGGGTGGCACGTGCAGCATTGGAGGAACATTCTGTCTATCCCTGCTGCATTCTGCCGATATTGTAGGGTTTTGTGCTGTGTTGTGTTTTATTCTGTTTTTATTTTGTCATGGGGGAAGGTTCATTCAACCTGCACTCTGGGTAGTCAACCTGAATTTGAGAGCTGCTGCACTCCAAATTGCGTGAATCACCGGCTTTGTACCACGTTCTGTATATTTGAACAGCATTCATACAGGGTTATATGAATGTCTGTCCTGTACGAATGCAACCTAAATTGTACTTGTTTTTCCAATTTGTGTGATTGGTGCCCTTCCTGATGCACTGTTGATCCTGGCTGACAGCCTTGCAGCAGACAGCTGCGTTCAGCTTCCTGTGCTTCTATTGAACTTTTCCATCTTCATTTCCATCACAATACTCAAAACAAGGGCCAGTATCCACAGAGCTTGAGAGGAACACCCACCATTTTCAATCTTCATCCTGAGAACAGTGTAGACTTTTATTAATTCATCTTTTTCTAAATTGTATGCAATATGAAAAAAATGTGTGATGTTAATGTTGGACTCTTGTACTCATACCCATTTCTTGTAGAACAGGATGTAGGCGCTTTTTTGACGTTTTTTGCAGACTGACTTGCCAGTAGTTTCAGTGACAATATCATCATTGTAGGTGAGCCAGCAGTCATTTGTGTCATGTGGGCTGTTATCTGGATGGACCCCATCACAGATGTAGTGTCCTAAAAGAAAATGCAACCTTTCTTATTACATACTTTAACATAAGTAACTCACAATACATGCTGATGACATAAAAATACATTTGCTGGTGAAAAAAAACACCACATTCCAGAAACTCACTGGAGAGAATACAGTGACTACCATGAAAATGCAACAATTAGTGAGCCCTTAAAATATATATAACATAAAAAAGCAGTTGTTTTCAAAAACATCTAAATAAGAAGCCATGAAGACACGTGCACCCTGCTTAGCTTTGGTTAAAAAATATCTGCACTGGATGACCTAAATTAGACCACCGCGCTTGTAGAATGCAAACCTCTGCCAACAATAGTTTCCAATTCCACAAATTTTTACCTTGGAAAAAATTTTCAAGGTCAAAGTCCTGTTAGAAGTGGTTTTTCATAAGCTAAAATATAATTCAAAATATAGATCAAAAGGGCTTTTCAATGTTTAAATCAAATATCCACTAAATCAGTAATATGGATCAGATGCGGATCAAACTTTGTCAGGTGATAGTGGGTGCCAGTCCACACCTCACTTTCAAATATGAGAGTGATTTGGGATTTTCAATGTTAAAGTTAACTGGTTTGTCAGTCGATGAAGGATACTATCCTGCATAAAGCTCTCAAATATGAAATAAATTAGATCTTTTTTTAACAGTTATGAATTTTTCAAAATTTGTTCAATGTTAAAGATATGGCTTTTTTTCTTCCAGTTTTCCAAGATTTTTCCTGACTTTGCTCTGTGCCCTTAAAAAAACATTCCTGCCTATTAGGATATGAATCTTTAGTAAAAATTTCATAATGACGTGAAAAATTGTGGGCTCCGGGCTGTTCATAAACAAATAGACAGACAGACAAACAAACAAACAGGCGTGAAAACATAACCTCATCCAACTTCGTTGACAGAGGTAATAATATCCAGATTGTTACTGTCTCCAGACTGATCTGAGCCAAAGCATTTTAGGAGTAGAGAGGGAAATAATCTAATTTCAGACTCTAGCAATCTCAAAATCTCAAAAAAAGGCAAAGTGCACTCACCAACCTGTGTCCACTGACTCAGGTCAAGGCTGCCATGGTGATCAACCCCCCAACACACAGACACACACACACACACACTTGGTTTACCCATGTGATGTCAATTTGGGCCCAAAAGCCTTATCTACAGCACATGGACTAATATATAGCACATGGACTAATCTACAGCACCTGGACTAATCTACAGCACATGGACTAATCTGTAGCACATGGACTAATCTACAGCACATGGATTAATCTGTAGCACATGGACTAATCTGTAGCACATGGACTAATCTACAGCACATGGACTAATCTGTAGCACATGGACTAATCTACAGCACATGGACTAATCTGTAGCACATGGACTAATCTACAGCACATGGACTAATCTGTAGCACATGGACTAATCTACAGCACATGGACTAATCTATAGAACATGGACTAATCTATAGCACATGGACTAATCTACAGCATATGGACTAATCTACAGATAGCACATGGACTAATCTACAGCACATGGACGAATCTGTAGCACATGGACTAATCTACAGCACATGGATTAATCTGTACCACATGGACTAATCTGTAGCACATGGACTAATCTGTAGCACATGGACTAATCTACAGCACATGGACTAATCTATAGGACATGGACTAATCTACAGCATATGGACTAATCTACAGATAGCACATGGACTAATCTACAGCACATGGACGAATCTATAGCACATGGACTAATCTACAGCATATGGACTAATCTACAGCACATGGAGTAATCTAGAGCACATGGACTAATCTACAGCATATGGACTATTCTACAGCACATGGACTAATCTACAGATAGCACATGGACTAATCTACAGATAGCACATGGACTAATCTACAGCACATGGACTAATCTACAGATAGCACATGGACTAATCTACAGCACATGGACTAATCTGTAGCACATGGACTAATCTACAGCACACGGATTAATCTGTAGCACATGGACTAATCTGTAGCACATGGACTAATCTACAGCACATGGACTAATCTGTAGCACATGGACTAATCTACAGCACATGGACTAATCTATAGCACATGGACTAATCTACAGCACATGGACTAATCTACAGCATATGGACTAATCTACAGCACATGGACTAATCTACAGCACATGGACTAATCTACAGCATATGGACTAATCTACAGATAGCACATGGACTAATCTACAGCACATGGGCGACTCTATAGCACATGGACTAATCTACAGCATATGGACTAATCTACAGCACATGGACTAATCTAGAGCACATGGACTAATCTACAGCATATGGACTATTCTACAGCACATGGACTAATCTAGAGATAGCACATGGACTAATCTACAGCACATGGACTAATCTATAGCACATGGACTAATCTACAGCATATGGACTATTCTACAGCACATGGACTATTCTACAGCACATGGACTAATCTACAGCACATGGACTAATCTACAGCACATGGACTAATCTGTAGCACATGGACTAATCTACAGCACATGGACTAATCTGTAGCACATGGACTAATCTACAGCACATGGACTAATCTGTAGCACATGGACTAATCTACAGCACATGGACTAATCTACAGCACATGGACTAATCTGTAGCACATGGACTAATCTACAGCACATGGACTAATCTACAGCACATGGACTAATCTATAGCACATGGACTAATCTACAGCATATGGACTATTCTTCAGCACATAGACTAATCTACAGATAGCACATGGACTAATCTACAGCACATGGACTAATTTATAGCACATGGACTAATCTACAGCATATGGACTATTCTACAGCACATGGACTAATCTACAGATACCACATGGACTAATCTACAGCACATGGACAAATCTATAGCACATGGACTAGCACAAGTACATTTGGGGGACATGTCTACACCAACATGCTATTTACATAATCATCATCTGTTGATTTTGAACCATTTTTACACAAAATACCTTTCCTAAATGAAATTGACATGTCATAGACAATAAGGCCTTGAACCAGGAGCCTTCTGTTTAGGAAGCAAGTGCACTAATCTTTACTTTTAACTGAAGTGAAAGAACAATTAAAAACACAAAATAACACTGTTATTGTCATTTAGTGAGTGAAGAGGAGGAATATAGGCACAAGTCACATTCCTGTGTGTACAAGCAGGGTGTGTTCGTGTCGTAAACTCACCTATGTAAGGCGCGTCTCATTATTGCGACATGTAAATCACGGTGTGAGGTAGAACAGTCTCAACTCACCTTTAGACCAGATTCATGGTGGTTTGTACCATGATTATTTTCTGCTGCCTTGCGAAAGCAATGCACCAGAACTGCACCTGTCTTCACCTCATTTTAAGACCAACACACTCATCTGTGCATGGATGAGTGCAAATATATTTCCCATTTAAATAACATAGGTACGTACTGAGCATAAAAATGTCTAATGCGTCAGTTGGAAACTAGCAGTGATTCTTGCACTGCACTGTGCACTGCCACGTGCCAAGGACCAAGACCAGTCCATGTGCTATAGATTAGTCCATGTGCTGTAGATTAGTCCATGTGCTGTAGAATAGTTCATGTGCTATAGATTAGTCCATGTACTATAGATTGCCAAGTTATAGCCAATAGTAGGAAATGTTCAGACAGACAAACAGAAGGCCTATATCCCTATATCGCTGATGAACAAACATTCATGACAAGAATGAAGAGAAAACATGCATGTATGACTATGATAATCATCTCCACAGTCTTCAGTGTGTGACATACTTACCATTGTTTGCTGAAGACCCAATATGACTGATGACGCTGCTAAGACTGTAGCAGCCATTTCCCTGAGAACAAACAGCTCAGAGTTAAATTCTCACACACACACACACACACACACACACACACACACACACACACACACACACACACACACACACACACACACACACACACACACACACACACACACACACACACACACACACTGATTTACTTTGCATCAGTGCACTCTGGTGTATTAATATCTTCTCAGGTAATGTTGAAGTGTTTAATTCACCTGTTCAGAGGTCAGCACCAGCTCCCTGGGCAGAGCGATGGAGTCTGTTATCTTCACCATCTGATAGGATGGAGTGTAGCGGTACCTTTTCAGGTGCAGGATCAGAACTCTGTAGATTTAACATGAACACATGAAGCAGCTATTGGCAGGACCAGAAGAGTCAACCACCAACTTAGAAAACAATTTACTACAAGAGTGAAGACTAAATTTTTTTCACGTTATATCATTCCTTTGCATTATTGCTTTTTGACATCAAGGGTTGCAAAGGGGTGGAAAATTTCCAAAAACGCCCAGAAACATTTCATGGGAAATTTTGACTGGGAATTTTGACCCTATAACAATACGCTATATTCTAAATTGGAAACTTTTTATGGGAATGAACAGGAATTTGGAGAAATGAACTAGACATTTGGGAATTTATACAAACTGTATTATATACGAGGTCTGTTAGAAAAGTATCCAACCTTTTCATGTTTTTCAAAAACGTGATGGATTTGAATCACGTGTGCTTGCATGAGCCAACCTTGAACCTTCGTGCGCATGCGTGAGTTTTTTCACGCCTGTCAATTGCGTCATTTGCTTGTAAGTAGCCTTTGTGTGAGGATGGGTGGAGTCTTTTGTCGTTTTTTTTCTTTGCAAGGAAATGGCGGAACAACTGGAGTAGCGCGACTGCATCAAATTTTGCCAGAAACTGGGCGACAGCCAGGTGGAAACCATTTGGATTATTCAGATGGCTTTCGGTGACGATCCTATGGGCATCACACAGATTAAGGAGCGGTACAACCGGTTTAAAGACGGCTGCACAACAGTGGAGAGCGAGCCGCGCTTCAGGCGGCCATCAACATGCTGAAATGACCAGATCATTTCCAAAGTGAACTCTGTGGTGATGTGGGACCGTTGTGTGACTATCCAAGAAATTGTGGAAGAGGTGGACATCAGCACTTTTTTGGCACATTCCACTGTGACAGAAGATTTGGCCATGAAAAGAGTTGCAGCAAAATTAATCGGCACAAAGCTGATGGCGGAGCAAAAGCGCCACCGTGTTGAAGCCTCAAAGGACATGTCCAGCTCTTCCACAATTTCTTGGATAGTCACACGACTGAAAAGCCACCGAAAGCCGTCTGAAAAATCCGAATGGTTTCCACCTGGCTGTCACCCAGTTTCTGGCAAAATTTGATGCAGTCGCGCTGCTCCAGTTGTTCCGCCATTTCCTTGCAAAGAAAAAAATGACAAGAGACTACACCCATCCTCACACAAAGGCTGCTTACAAGCAAATGACGCAACTGACAGGCGTGAAAAAACTCATGCATGCGCACGAAGGTTTAAGGTTGGCTCATGCAAGCACACGTGATTCAAATCCATCAGGTTTTTGAAAAAAAAAATAAAAAGGTTGGATACTTTTCTAACAGACGTCGTATAAAGGAATGCACAAATGACTTGTTAGATAAAAAAATGAATTTTATATGAAGGAATGCACAGTCCAGAGTAAAAATTAAACTTAATTTGCATTAAATGTGGTTGTTTCGTCCAAGATTATGCAACATTTTTTCAGCTACATTTAACGTCTCAGTTATAAGCAAACCTGCAATTTTGCAAATTTCCAGGTTATTTCTATGGAAAGCTTCCAGCTTCGAAAATCCCCCAATTCTGCAACCCTAATGACATCACAAAGCTCTAATGGGGGGACTTTTATTTTATTTTAGATATCCTGCTTTCAGACTGAGGGACGGATTGCCCTTTGTGGAAGGAACAATTGTAACTAGGACTGCAAGCAGTCATATACGGGCCCTCGTTCCGCGCAACCGCCTACCCAGGCCAGTGGGTGCCCTTGTGACCACATGTGGGCATGTGCATGCAGGGGCAACCAGTCATCACACAGTTAAAATTTTCAACAAATCACAGAATGCAGCAAGGAGTTATGACATGTTGATTGTTCATCCACTAGGGGGCGCTCAGTGTACAAACAGAGGGGCTGGGTGTGTTCAGGGGCCAACCGTCATCATACATGTGAAGTTTCAAGTCAATCAGGCAAAGCATGAAGGAGTTATCATGACTTGATGTTCCATGGCAAAGGGTCAAAATGGCAGCACCATAGCGGTCACACCCTTCAACATAGAGAAAAGCTTTCGATAACTTTTGGTCAGTATCATCTTTTGGATGTTGTCAAAGAAATGGCCAAAAATGGCAAAAATTTGCTCAAAATCGAAACTTAAAATCAAAATGGCCGACTTCCTGTCGATATTTCACCATGACAGTAAGAGACTTTTTCGTGCGTCCTGGCATGGTAAATATGTGTACCGAATTTCGTGAGGCTACGACGAAAAAAGCCCAATGCGGAGGGGTTTTTGAAAATTTGTAGGGGGCGCTATTTCGCGATTTTTCTGCGACCATGTGCGAGGCCCCCAAAATATCAAATTTCAGATCTGGCCAGACGACTTTGGAAAGGTTGGTGAGTTTTTGATCATGGGAAGAGGCCGAAATTTCGATTTCAAGAGTGAGAATAATAATAATAATAATAATAATAATAATAATATACAGCGCAATTACAATAGGGTCCTCGTAGGACGTTGCCTACTCGGGCCCTAATTATGAGTTTGACTAACAAACATAAAAACAGATTAAAACAGCTGAACCTTATGATCAGAAATGTCAACATTTAAAGAAACAACCACCTTGATGGATGTAAATAAGGTTTGGTCAGTCAGATTATTGTACATTATCATTCTTATGGCACAAAAACTCTTAAGATTCTAACAATGTGCCTCAGAGACCAACCCTCAGCTAGTGAAGCACTAAGTTAGTGGAGTGCAGTTAGTTGGTTTTTGCATGAATCTCTCACCTTGGCAGGCTAAAAAAGGATGAAACTTTACGTGACGTGTTTGCCCCACAGTCACACTTATACTCCAGTTCTGTCTCCTGCAGAAGGGCACAGAAACAAAATGAGCTCAGTTAGATTCTGAGAACAAAATCAACACACACACACACACACAACTAATGAAATATTTAATTTTTTGTTGTGTGGGGGAAAAACGGTCACTGCATGAAAACATGAGCTATCCAGCACAAAATTTGGAATGAATATGGAAATGTACAGCAGTGATCCTTGCCATTCCCATTGTGCAGGAACATTTTCATTGTCTTCCCGTTCACGTGAGAGTTCACAGCAGTCTTTTCATTCAGTGTGGAGCACTCACCATCTGGTAGTTCTCAAGCATCTGGTCTATGGACATTCCAGCGACCAGGGACAGGTTGTTGAACTCCTCTATCATTTTAGACATGTCTCCACACCTGCACATTGAAAGATACACATAAAAATCAAGCAGAATCTCATGTGAGATTGATCATTTGCGTCAATCTCATGTAGTGATTGGTCAGTTGTGTCAGTCTCATGTGATGATTGGTCAGTTGTGTCAGTCTCATGTGATGATTGGTCAGCTGTGTCAGTCTCATGTGATGATTGGTCAGTTGTGTCAGTCTCATGTAGTGATTGGTCAGCTGTGTCAGTCTTGTGTAGTGATTGGTCAGCTGTGTCAGTCTTGTATAATGATTGGTCAGCTGTGTCAGTCTCATGTGATGATTGGTCAGTTGTGTCAGTCTCATATAGTGATTGGTTAGCTGTGTCAGTCTCATGTAGTGATTGGTCAGCTGTGTCAGTCTCATGTAGTGATTGGTCAGCTGTGTCAGTCTCATGTGATGATTGGTCAGTTGTGTCAGTCTCATGTAGTGATTGGTCAGTTGTGTCAGTCTCATATAGTGATTGGTTAGCTGTGTCAGTCTCATGTGATGATTGGTCAGCTGTGTCAGTCTCATGTGATGATTGGTCAGTTGTGTCAGTCTCATATAGTGATTGGTTAGCTGTGTCAGTCTCATGTGATGATTGGTCAGTTGTGTCAGTCTCATATAGTGATTGGTTAGCTGTGTCAGTCTCATGTAGTGATTGGTCAGCTGTGTCAGTCTCATGTGATGATTGGTCAGCTGTGTCAGTCTTGTGTAGTGATTGGTCAGCTGTGTCAGTCTCATGTGATGATTGGTCAGCTGTGTCAGTCTCATGTAGTGATTGGTTAGCTGTGTCAGTCTCATGTGATGATTGGTCAGTTTTGTCAGTCTCATATGGTGATTGGTCAATTGTGTCAGTGTCATGTAGTGATTGGTTAGCTGTGTCAGTCTCATGTGATGATTGGTCAGCTGTGTCAGTCTTGTGTAGTGATTGGTCAGCTGTGTCAGTCTCATGTGATGATTGGTCAGCTGTGTCAGTCTCATGTAGTGATTGGTTAGCTGTGTCAGTCTCATGTGATGATTGGTTAGCTATGTCAGTCTCATATAATGATTGGTCAGTTTTGTCAGTCTCATATGGTGATTGGTCAATTGTGTCAGTGTCATGTAGTGATTTTGGTCAGCTGTGTCAGTCTCATGTAGTAATTGGTCAGTTGTGTCAGTGTTTTCACTGTATGTCATGTTTATTGTCCAACTGTCACAACTGTCATCCACTCTGTGGATGAGCAAAAATCCCCACAATGCACAAGAAGTTTCCTTACACCGCCCCACCAAATGACAACTTGCACGCTTCCTTTTGTTCCTTTGTAAAATAAGGTTGGATAGTTTTTGGATGCACCTCATATACCCACCCCAAAATGCATATGTTCCAAACAGCATGCATGCTTTTCAGATACAGAGAGACATGATGTCTGATGGACAGTGCAAAGATCTTAATCCAAAATGGAGCATCAAGCAAACGTAACTGCTGGGAGAGTAAAATTCTCCGCTCACTTTCTACATTTGTGGCTACCCCTGTCTGCGTGTTGAAGTGTCTATGAGCAAGATACTGAACAATAAATTGTTCTCACTGTTCCACATTTTGTAGTGATGGTGGGACAGGAGACCATATTGACCAATTAAATTATATCATATTAAATACAAGCTAAACGTCAGACTTAAGGAGTTTGTCTGAAAAATATGTCTGATATGTTTAACCTTTTGCATGTCCTGATGTTTTGCATCTTGAACACGAAGTGTTTCTCCACAGGACATGTGTAGCTTCTGCCCAAATAGTCTCCGATGTTCTGCAGCTGTGGGCTGAGAGCCCTCATCTGGTCCAGGACTGAGGTCAGGAATTCTAGGGCGTCCTGCAAATGTGCAGAATCATGTAGATTTCATAAAACACAGAGGCAAAACCAAGGTCTTAAAATGCATTAAAAATGACTTCAAACTACTTTTTAAAGTGTTAAATATTATGATTTTACAATCACTTTCAGTCTTATTTTCTTTCATGTACATCATCATATGGGCAATTCCATGAGATGTAATGTCCGTTTCCACTTTCAGTGGTCCTGTTGTGATCTAGCCGTCCCAGGTAATTATGGCTTGATCATTATTTATTAATCTGATTGAGAATAATAAGTCTTTGTGACAGCTAGATTACAGCAGGACCATTAAACGTGGAAGCAGATGTTACAGTCTCATGGAATAACCCATATGGTGTGAAGGTTCACTGAGATCCACCAACTAATTTTAGAGTAGTTGTGCTTTGTCATGGATGGAGAAGGTGAGTTCTAAGAATCCCACATTTTTGCTTATTGGGGAGGAGGTATTATGAAAAGTCTCAATTATTTCCCCCTAAATGCATTGGACCAGAATTATTTTCCTTTATCCACATCATATGGCGTGATTCCATTTTTTATGACTGAAATCCAAAACCAAAGTTAATTGAGTTTTGTACTGATTAATTTATTACAACATTTTCTTTTATATTTTTGCATTAGTTATTATATTAATTTATTTTTTATACCCCCACAATCAATATTTGATGTGTATATGTACAGGCATGAATCTGTCTGTGTTTACATGAATCTTGCTTTGCTTTAAATACACAATAAGGCTGATTAATTTGCACAGGTTCATCAACAGTGTGTGTCAGTCTCGTTCTGTTTCAGAAGACAGTACAGGTGCATAGCGACCCCCAGCAGAGCGGTGCTCTTTTGAACATTTTGACATTTGAAAATGCTTTCTTTTGTTTTTTTTTTGTTGTTGTTTTTTTTGTTTGTTTTTTACAATAATAATAATAATAATAATAATAACAATAATAAATTATTCAGTCACTTACTAAATGTCCTAGTTTTACTACTACAAGTCTGGACTAATTGGAATTGATAAGACATAAAAATAAATGTGTGTTGTTTTTTTTTTTCAATAAATAAAGGATTCCAAACATTAAGAAGTATTTTTGGACAGAAAGTGATTTTTTTTTTCTTTATGCATGGCAGAGCTGTGAAAGTGACAATTATAATCAATGGTTTGACATTAACATGCTTGCATTCTGCTCTGTACAAGTGTGATATCTAGGAAAATATCGGGCTGGGGTTTTGTATTGGCAGATAATCAATAATAAATGACTGGGATTGGGATCGGACGCAAATTACAAAACCTGATCGAGACATCTTTAGATGAAAGTTTGTTTTCCTGTCTCCTAATATGATCATTAATGTGGAAATATCAATATGCAGCAGGCATGTCGCATACTTTTCCAGGGCAGCACAGCCGCTGGAATACCTAGAAAATCCACTATCTCGAGGTTGTGAAAACCCTTCTGATTTGCACAAATTATTTCCAAACAATTATCATTGTGAATATAGTGCAAATTGGTTGGATAAGGTGAACTTTGAAATGCGGTTGTGTTGAAGGCAGTGATGAGAAGGTGCATTGCCACCACGACCTGGACCCAGATAAGTGGTTGAAAATGCAGTAGAACAGAATGATTTCTGCGATTTGTCATATTAGTTCAGTTCTGACTTCCATCAGAAACTTTAGAACGATGAGCAACATTCAGCACTGCAGCTGTGCGTAAAGCAGAAACATTATGTTGCCTGATGCAGCACAAAGCATGTGCGAAAAAATCTAATGAGTTGAAGAAACCCTGCAGATACCTTCTATCAAGAAGTGGACTTATAATAAAATCACGACTCACTTTCTGTCCACGATCCTCAAACTGTGGAGCCTGACTGGAAACCACCCTCTTGAAGGAAAACAGGCAATGGATTTTCCTTTTGATGTCGTCTGAATGGTGGCAGTCCTTCAGTGACATTAGATTTCTGGGGGAAGAAGGATTTGGTGTTATTTTATTAGGTTTTTAGCTTCATGGGGAAAACTGAGGAGTAAATGAGTGTTTGTTTTGAGGTGTTGTTGTACCTGAACACACACGCCTCGGTGAAAACACACCACAGCTGTTTCTGATCGCTGATGTCTTTAACAAAGTCCTCCATCGTGAAGATGCTTTGTAGGACGGCATTCATATAACACGTCTGCCACAGATTTTGAAACCTGAAATAAAGAAAAACATGAAGTCAAAATGCCTCAGCATGATAAAGGGCCCTATCTTGATGATCTACAATAGAGTCAAAAGACGCATGAAGTAGGTACATTTGGCATGTGCGGCTATTTGAATGCCAAGTGCAAAGGAGGGCGCAATGTGCAAAGAGTTGGAATTGTCCTCTTATGTCTTCTGACATCTCCTATAACCCTTTAATATCCTCACATTTTTCAACAGAATGTACGAATATGAATGTATCAATATACTCTACCAAACAGTTGAGATGACCATTAAAGGGTTATGAGCAAAAGTGTGCCAGGAACACTATGGGGTTAAAATTACCTGTGTGAAGCGCTTTGAGGCAACTCTGTTGTGATCTGGCGCTATATAAATGAAAATAAATTGAAATTTAAAATTGTCTCATTAATATTTGTAAATGCACGCAGGGTGAACTACAAATAATCATTGATTTGCAAATGTGTTCAGATATCCACAAATGCAAATTTCATATTTGTAACTTGTAAATTGGTCTTTGCAAATAATGTTGTATTTGTAAATATAAAACTTAATTTGTAAAAAAAAATTACATTTATAAAACTGGAAATTGTATTTGTGAATTGAGTTTCAGCATTTGTGGATCACCAATTACACACATTCATCGCTTTCCTCTGTGACGTAATTTTGAGACATTCTTTTCGCAAAATCCACACAGATCCACAGACAAATGTCTACTGATTCACAAATACACACTCACGCACACTATACTACTATACTACTATACTATATGCTTCCGGATGAGAGAAGATCGACATTTCAGAATAAATCATTTCACATGACCGTAATGGAGGCATCTGATGGATGGGTATGTATGTGGTGATATTGTCTGCAAGGTCAATTATTTTTTAAAATTATGATGTGTTGTTGTATAAAATGATGACGGGTGTTTTACCAGTGCCACCTAGCTAGCATCAGGCTCTGGTAAAACACCCGTCATCATGTCACATCAATGAATGGAACCACACTGCCATCTAGTGGATATCCAGTGTGCGTGAGTGTGTATTTGCGAATCAGTAGGCATTTGTTTGTGGATCTGTGTGGATTTCGCGAAAAGAATGTCTCAAAATTACGTCACAGAGGAAAGCGATGAATGCGTGTAATTGGTGATCCACAAATGCTGAAACTCAATTCACAAATACAATTTCCAGTTTCACAAATTTAACTTTTTTTTTACAAATTAAGTTTTATATTTGCAAATACAACATTATTTGCAAAGACCAATTTACAAGTTACAAATATGAAATTTGCATTTGTGGATATCTGAACACATTTGCAAATCAATGATTATTTGTAGATCACCCTGCGTGCATTTACAAATATTAATGAGACAATTTTAACCCCATAGAGCACAGCTATTTTGAAAGCAGAATTAAGTGAAAGGTTTTATGTAGAGTTCATGGATCTGTAGCAGGTGGAGAACAGGACCCATAATCTTTAAATTTGCATCAGCAATTTTGAAGCTGATTTCACAACTCTAACATCAATAAAGTGGTTTTGCTCATTTCACCCTTTTAGCCCTAATGATGCTCTCCTGCATTCTGTTTAACTTTTTGTCATATTTCTATTCATAGATAATATCTTTCTCAGTGTTTTAGAAAAATAAATGTCCCAAGTGTCCCTCACACTATGATGGATTGAGCAAACATATTAGTAATGTATGCCAAATTTTGAGATCCGTTCATGACCGTTTTTGTTCTGTACAAGTTCTTTTCTCATTCGCAAAATGTGTTCCTTGTCAGCTTGATGTCTGGCTAGTCCATCAGTGAGCTTTGCATATGCGCAAATCTTTGAGCGGACATCAGACGGAGAGCTTTCTCAGTGGTTGCATGTTTGTTTACCATTTTGTCTTGTACTTGTTTGTTACTTCTATGATACTTATGCTTTCATATCCTGTGGTTGTTTGATGCTTCAGACTGGGCTTCTGATTGGCCAAAGCTCCAGCACGGAGTGTGAATTCACTACCAGGGGAGAGAGGACAGTTCCAGATGCAGCAACATGCAAGCGTAGCTATTTGTTTATCTAAGGTTAGACTTAACTGAAGAAAAAGTGCGGCTGTGTTTGTTTGTGGATTTGGACAACAGAGCGCAGAGAAAGGAGATTGTTTGTTGTCCTCGCTGTTGCAGCTGCACTGAATCAATCAATCAATCAATTTTTTTATATAGCGCCAAATCACAACAAACAGTTGCCCTAAGGCGCTTTATATTGTAAGGCAAGGCCATACAATAATTATGTAAAACCCCAACGGTCAAAACGACCCCCTGTGAGCAAGCACTTGGCTACAGAGGGAAGGAAAAACTCCCTTTTAACAGGAAGAAACCTCCAGCAGAACCAGGCTCAGGGAGGGGCAGTCTTCTGCTGGGACTGGTTGGGGCTGAGGGAGAGAACCAGGAAAAAGACATGCTGTGGAGGGGAGCAGAGATCGATCACTAATGATTAAGCAGAGTGGTGCATACAGAGCAAAAAGAGAAAGAAACAGTGCATCATGGGAACCCCCCAGCAGTCTACGTCTATAGCAGCATAACTAAGGGATGGTTTAGGGTCACCTGATCCAGCCCTAACTATAAGCTTTAGCAAAAAGGAAAGTTTTAAGCCTAATCTTAAAAGTAGAGAGGGTGTCTGTCTCCCTGATCTGAATTGGGAGCTGATTCCACAGGAGAGGAGCCTGAAAGCTGAAGGCTCTGCCTCCCATTCTACTCTTACAAACCCTAGGAACTACAAGTAAGCCTGCAGTCTGAGAGCGAAGCGCTCTATTGGGGTGATATGGTACTACGAGGTCCCTAAGATAAGATGGGACCTGATTATTCAAAACCTTATAAGTAAGAAGAAGAATTTTAAATTCTATTCTAGAATTAACAGGAAGCCAATGAAGAGAGGCCAATATGGGTGAGATATGCTCTCTCCTTCTAGTCCCCGTCAGTACTCTAGCTGCAGCATTTTGAATTAACTGAAGGCTTTTTAGGGAACTTTTAGGACAACCTGATAATAATGAATTACAATAGTCCAGCCTAGAGGAAATAAAGGCATGAATTAGTTTTTCAGCATCACTCTGAGACAAGACCTTTCTGATTTTAGAGATACTGAGTAAATGCAAAAAAGCAGTCCTACATATTTGTTTAATATGCGCTTTGAATGACATATCCTGATCAAAAATGACTCCAAGATTTCTCACAGTATTACTAGAGGTCAGGGTAATGCCATCCAGAGTAAGGATCTGGTTAGACACCATGTTTCTAAGATTTGTGGGGCCAAGTACAATAACTTCAGTTTTATCTGAGTTTAAAAGCAGGAAATTAGAGGTCATCCATGTCTTTATGTCTGTAAGACAATCCTGCAGTTTAGCTAATTGGTGTGTGTCCTCTGGCTTCATGGATAGATAAAGCTGGGTATCATCTGCGTAACAATGAAAATTTAAGCAATACCGTCTAATAATACTGCCTAAGAGAAGCATGTATAAAGTGAATAAAATTGGTCCTAGCACAGAACCTTGTGGAACTCCATAATTAACTTTAGTCTGTGAAGAAGATTCCCCATTTACATGAACAAATTGTAATCTATTAGACAAATATGATTCAAACCACCGCAGCGCAGTGCATTTAATACCTATGGCATGCTCTATTCTCTGTAATAAAATTTTATGGTCAACAGTATCAAAAGCAGCACTAAGGTCTAACAGAACAAGCACAGAGATGAGTCCACTGTCCGAGGCCATAAGAAGATCATTTGTAACCTTCACTAATGCTGTTTCTGTACTATGATGAATTCTAAAACCTGACTGAAACTCTTCAAATAGACCATTCCTCTGCAGATGATCAGTTAGCTGTTTTACAACTACCCTTTCAAGAATTTTTGAGAGAAAAGGAAGGTTGGAGATTGGCCTATAATTAGCTAAGATAGCTGGGTCAAGTGATGGCTTTTTAAGTAATGGTTTAATTACTGCCACCTTAAAAGCCTGTGGTACATAGCCAACTAACAAAGACAGACTGATCATATTTAAGATCGAAGCATTAAATAATGGTAGGGCTTCCTTGAGCAGCCTGGTAGGAATGGGGTCTAATAAACATGTTGATGGTTTGGATGAAGTAACTAATGAAAATAACTCAGACAGAACAATCGGAGAGAAAGAGTCTAACCAAATACCGGCATCACTGAAAGCAGCCAAAGATAACGATACGTCTTTGGGATGGTTATGAGTAATTTTTTCTCTAATAGTTAAAATTTTGTTAGCAAAGAAAGTCATGAAGTCATTACTAGTTAAAGTTAATAGAATACTCAGCTCAATAGAGCTCTGACTCTTTGTCAGCCTGGCTACAGTGCTGAAAAGAAACCTGGGGTTGTTCTTATTTTCTTCAATTAGTGATGAGTAGAAAGATGTCCTAGCTTTACGGAGGGCTTTTTTATAGAGCAACAGACTCTTTTTCCAGGCTAAGTGAAGATCTTCTAAATTAGTGAGACGCCATTTCCTCTCCAACTTACGGGTTATCTGCTTTAAGCTACGAGTTTGTGAGTTATACCACGGAGTCAGACACTTCTGATTTAAAGCTCTCTTTTTCAGAGGAGCTACAGCATCCAAAGTTGTCTTCAATGAGGATGTAAAACTATTGACGAGATACTCTATCTCCCTTACAGAGTTTAGGTAGCTACTCTGCACTGTGTTGGTATATGGCATTAGAGAACATAAAGAAGGAATCATATCCTTAAACCTAGTTACAGCGCTTTCTGAAAGACTTCTAGTGTAATGAAACTTATTCCCCACTGCTGGGTAGTCCATCAGAGTAAATGTAAATGTTATTAAGAAATGATCAGACAGAAGGGAGTTTTCAGGGAATACTGTTAAGTCTTCTATTTCCATACCATAAGTCAGAACAAGATCTAAGATATGATTAAAGTGGGGGGTGGACTCATTTACTTTTTGAGCAAAGCCAATAGAGTCTAATAATAGATTAAATGCAGTGTTGAGGCTGTCATTCTCAGCATCTGTGTGGATGTTAAAATCGCCCACTATAATTATCTTATCTGAGCTAAGCACTAAGTCAGACAAAAAGTCTGAAAATTCACAGAGAAACTCACAGTAACGACCAGGTGGACGATAGATAATAACAAATAAAACTGGTTTTTGGGACTTCCAATTTGGATGGACAAGACTAAGAGACAAGCTTTCAATGAATTAAAGCTCTGTCTGGGTTTTTGATTAATTAATAAGCTGGAATGGAAGATTGCTGCTAATCCTCCGCCCCGGCCCGTGCTACGAGCATTCTGACAGTTAGTGTGACTCGGGGGTGTTGACTCATTTAAACTAACATATTCATCCTGCTGTAACCAGGTTTCTGTTAGGCAGAATAAATCAATATGTTGATCAATTATTATATCATTTACCAACAGGGACTTAGAAGAGAGAGACCTAATGTTTAATAGACCACATTTAACTGTTTTAGTCTGTGGTGCAGTTGAAGGTGCTATATTATTTTTTCTTTTTGAATTTTTATGCTTAAATAGATTTTTGCTGGTTATTGGTGGTCTGGGAGCAGGCACCGTCTCTACGGGGATGGGGTAATGAGGGGATGGCAGGGGGAGAGAAGCTGCAGAGAGGTGTGTAAGACTACAACTCTGCTTCCTGGTCCCAACCCTGGATAGTCACAGTTTGGAGGATTTAAGAAAACTGGCCAGATTTCTAGAAATGAGAGCTGCTCCATCCAAAGTGGGATGGATGCCGTCTCTCCTAACAAGACCAGGTTTTCCCCAGAAGCTTTGCCAATTATCTATGAAGCCCACCTCATTTTTTGGACACCACTCAGACAGCCAGCAATTCAAGGAGAACATGCGGCTAAACATGTCACTCCCGGTCTGATTGGGGAGGGGCCCAGAGAAAACTACAGAGTCTGACATTGTCAGCACACGAACATAGTGATGAAGTAATACATCATGATGCCAGAGCTAGCCGGATTCTAGCTACATTTGCTTTCGGATGTTCAAACCCAGCTCCCCCAAGAGTGCATATATGTCTTGAAACTGGGAAAATTATTCTGTTGAATGCAGCTCTTTCTGTTGCCAGTGGAAATATGATATTATCCATCCATCAGAGTCGCAAATCCAACGGACACTGATAGATGAAGCGATATACGAGGTCTATCCAAAAAGTAACGGACCTTTTTATTTTTTTCCAAAAACTATATGGATTTGAATCACGTGTGATTGCATCAGCCAAGCTTGAACCTTCATGCGCATGCACGAGTTTTTTCACACCTGTCGGCTGCGTCATTCGCCTGTGGGCTGGCTTTGACTGAGCACTGGTCCACCCCCCTCGTAGGATTTTTATTGTCAGGGAAATGTCTGAATGATTTGGAGCTTTGCTGCATCAAATTTTTCCAGAAACTGTGAGAGACAGCCAGGTGGACACCATTCGCTAAATTCAGATGGCTTTCAGCGACGATTTTATGGGGATCACACAGATTGAGGAGTGTTACAGCCGGTTTAAAGACCGCCTACAGCGGCTGAGAGTGCGCCGCTTTCCGAGCGGTGATCGACAGGCTCACACGACCAGATCACCGTGCCGCGAATGGTGCGGCACAAAACCACCTCCGTGTTGGTCTCACAGGACGACTTTCAGATGGCTTTCGGTGGCTTTTCAGTCGTGTGACTATCCGAGAAATTGTGGATTAGATGGACATGCCAGAATATGTCCTGTGAGGCTTCATCACGGTGTTATTTTGCGCCATGTGGCTCCGTCCCGACGCGCGAATTCCTGTGGTTTTGTCCCGCGCCATTCGCGGCACGGCTCCTCTTTCCATGACAAAAACTCCTGTAACAGTGGAATGTGCCGAAAAAGTATTGATGTCCACGTCTTCTGCCATTTCTGTGGTAGTCAGACGACGTCCCGGATCAACACAGCGTTCAGTTTGGAAATGATCTGGTCGTTTGAGCCTGTCGATCACCGCTCGGAACGCGGCGTGCTCTCAACCGTTGTGGGCGGTCAGCACACGAACATAGTGAGGAAGTATGACATCATGATGCCAGAGCTAGCCGGATTCTAGCTACATTTGCTTTCGGACGCTCAAACCCAGCTCCCCCAAGAGTGCATATATGTCTTGAAACTGGGAAAATTATTCTGTTGAATGCAGCTCTTTCTGTTGCCAGTGGAAATATGATATTATCCATCCATCAGAGTCGCAAATCCAACGGACACTGACAGATGAAGCGATATACGAGGTCTGTCCAAAAAGTAACGGACCTTTTTATTTTTTTCCAAAAACTATATGGATTTGAATCACGTGTGATTGCATCAACCAAGCTTGAACCTTCGTGCGTATGCGTGAGTTTTTTCACGCCTGTTGGCTGCATCATTCGCCTGTGGGCAGGCTTTGAGTGAGCACTGGTCCACCCCCCTCATCGGATTTTTGTTGTCAGGGAAATGTCTGAATGATTTGGAGCTTTGCTTAGCTTTGAGGAGTGTTACAGCCGGTTTAAAGACCGCCCACAGCAGCTGAGAGTGCGCCGCGTTGCGAGCGGCGATCGACAGGCTCAAATGACCAGATCACCGTGCCGCGAATGGCGCGGCACAAAACCACCTCCGTGTTGGTCTCACAGGACAGCTTTCAGATGGCTTTCAGACGGCTTTCGGTGGCTTTTCAGTCGTGTGACTATCCAAGAAATTGTGGATTAGCTGGACATGCCAGAACATGTCCTGTGAGGCTTCATCACCGTGTTGCTTTGTGCCATGTGGCTCCGTCCCGACGGGCGTATTCCTGTGGTTTTGTCCCGCGCCAGTCGCAGCACGGTGGCGCCTTCCTCCGCTCGTCTTTCCATGACAAAAACTCCTGTAACAGTGGAATGTGCCGAAAAAGTCTTGATGTCCACGTCTTCTGCCATTTCTGTGGTAGTCAGACGACGTCCCGGATCAATACAGCGTTCAGTTTGGAAATGATCTGGTCGTTTGAGCCTGTCGATCGCCGCTCGGAACGCGGTGCGCTCTCAACCGTTGTGGGCGGTCTTTAAACCGGCTGTAACACTCCTCAATCTGTGTGATCCCCATAAAATCGTCCCTGAAAGCCATCTGAATTTAGCGAATGGTGTCCACCTGGCTGTCTCTCACAGTTTCTGGAAAAAGTTGATGCAGCAAAGCTCCAAATCATTCAGACATTTCCCTGACAATGAAAATCTGACGAGGGGGGTGGACCAGTGCTCACTCAAAGCCTGCTCACAGGCAAATGACGCAACCGACAGGCGTGAAAAAACTCACGCATGCGGATGAAGGTTCAAGCTTGGCTGATGCAATCACACGTGATTCAAATCCATATAGTTTTTGAAAAAAATAAAAAGGTCCTTTACTTTTTGGACAGATCTCGTATACCACCGCATACCTGACACGTAATTTCAACTTATTACTAATCAGTTTACTCAATCCGTTGTTTGTGTGACTACACCTCTGCATTCAGAAAGGTGAGATTGCTTTGAACCTTTTGATGTGTCACACATGGGCATTATACTAAAAGGAAGTACCTTAAAAGCGGGAAAAACTTAAGGTATGGTAAAATACCCTTTGCGCTCCATGGGTTAAAATGTTTTCATCTATGTTTGTTGTGTACCGATGTTAGCTCAGGGAATTGTGACCAATCATGTTTGTCCATGAACAAAATAACTTGGAAATAGTTGAGAAGATTTTTACCAAACTATGATGACATCATGAAATGTCATAATTATCAGAAAAAAACAGGATTTTTTAGGATATTAGCATCCAATAGAGCTACAGAGTTGATCCTAAAATTATATATCAGCTAATCATTTGTCAAAACATGGTATAAACTGCTTGAGTACAGTGTAAATTTGGTCATAAAAGAAATATAAGGATTTAAGATCTAGTCTTATGACATTTAATCTACTAAAACTAAAACAATTCAGATGACTAAAATAAATGACTGTTACTAGTTTGTAAAGACTGTTACTAAAACTATGCTGTCAACATTGACACTGCATTACGGGAGAAAAGATCATGAAATGAGGTCACTACAATCTGAAAAACAGGATCTGAGCCCGATCCATCCAAAGGTGGTCCCACTCTGTCATAACGGTTGTTCAGTTGTCTTAAACAAACTACAATGTTGTGTTACTGAATGCAGCGTGAAGATGACTCACCCATAGCTGGAGAATTGTTTGGCACGGGCGGTTTTTGTGCTTGAAGACTCATGATCCTTTTCAGCACTGTAGAAAATAAACAAATATATAGTCAGTGCACGTGAAAGACAAGAGTGAACACCATCAGAAAACAACAGTCAGAAGACACAGAAGGTGGACAAACTTGTTGAACCACCTGACAAATGAAGGTTTTACAGAAAGTTCTGGATGAGATTTTCCTTTGCCACCTACGTTTACAGAAGATACAGTACATGAACTGCAGCACAAATAAAAGTATTTGTGTCAAATGGAAAATTTGAAGGGAAGGTAGATTAGTAAAAAATCTGGTTACTATTTACTGTTCTGTCATTATTGACAGCATATTTCTATTCATAGATAATATCTTTCACAGTGTTTTAGAAAAATAAATGTCCCAAGTGCCCCTCACACTATGATGGATTGAGCAGACATATTAGTAATGTATGCCAAATTTTGAGATCCGTTCATGACCGCTTTTGTTCTGTACAAGTTCTTTTCTCATTCGCTAAATGTGGTCCTTGTCAGCTTGATGTCTGGCTAGTCCATCGGTGAGCTTTGCATATGCGCAAATCTTTGAGCGGACATCAGACAGAGAGCTTTCTCAGTGGTTGCATGTTTGTTTACCATTTTGTCCTGTACTTGTTTGTTCCTTCTATGATACTTATGCTTTCATATCCTGAGGTTGTTTGATGCTTCAGACTGGGCTTCTGATCGGCCAAAGCTCCAGCACAGAGTGTGAATTCACTACCAGGGGAGAGAGGACAGTTCCAGATGCAGCAACATGCAAGCGTAGCTATTTGTTTATCCAAGGTTAGACTTAACTGAAGAAAAAGTGCGGCTGTGTTTGTTTGTGGATTTGGACAACAGAGCGCAGAGAAAGAAGGCTGTTTGTTGTCCTCGCTGTTGCAGCTGCACTGAATGCCGCCACAGTGGAGAAGACACTGTCAGCACACGAACATAGTGAGGAAGTATGACATCATGATGCCAGAGCTAGCCGGATTCTAGCTACATTTGCTTTCGGATGCTCAAACCCAGCTCCCCCAAGAGTGCATATATGTCTTGAAACTGGGAAAATTATTCTGTTGAATGCAGCTCTTTCTGTTGCCAGTGGAAATATGATATTATCCATCCATCAGAGTCGCAAATCCAACGGACACTGACAGATGATGCGATATACGAGGTCTGTCCAAAAAGTAACGGACCTTTTTATTTTTTTCCAAAAACTATATGGATTTGAATCACGTGTGATTGCATCAACCAAGCTTGAACCTTCGTGCGCATGCGTGAGTTTTTTCACGCCTGTCGGCTGCATCATTCACCTGTGGGCAGGCTTTGAGTGAGCACTGGTCCACCCCCCTCATCGGATTTTTGTTGTCAGGGAAATGTCTGAATGATTTGGAGCTTTGCTTAGCTTTGAGGAGTGTTACAGCCGGTTTAAAGACCGCCCACAGCAGCTGAGAGTGCGCCGCGTTCCGAGCGGCGATCGACAGGCTCAAATGGCCAGATCACCGTGCCGCGAATGGCGCGGCACAAAACCACCTCCGTGTTGGTCTCACAGGACAGCTTTCAGATGGCTTTCAGACGGCTTTTGGTGGCTTTTCAGTCGTGTGACTATCAAAGAAATTGTGGATTAGCTGGACATGCCAGAACATGTCCTGTGAGGCTTCATCACCGTGTTGCTTTGTGCCATGTGGCTCCGTCCCGACGGGCGTATTCCTGTGGTTTTGTCCCGCGCCAGTCGCAGCACGGTGGCGCCTTCCTCCGCTCGTCTTTCCATGACAAAAACTCCTGTAACAGTGGAATGTGCCGAAAAAGTCTTGATGTCCACGTCTTCTGCCATTTCTGTGGTAGTCAGACGACGTCCCGGATCAATACAGCGTTCAGTTGGGAAATGATCTGGTCGTTTGAGCCTGTCGATCGCCGCTCGGAACGCGGTGCGTTCTCAACCGCTGTGGGCGGTCTTTAAACCGGCTGTAACACTCCTCAATCTGTGTGATCCCCATAAAATCGTCCCTGAAAGCCATCTGAATTTAGCGAATGGTGTCCACCTGGCTGTCTCTCACAGTTTCTGGAAAAGGTTGATGCAGCAAAGCTCCAAATCATTCAGACATTTCCCTGACAATGAAAATCTGACGAGGGGGGTGGACCAGTGCTCACTCAAAGCCTGCTCACAGGCAAATGACGCAACCGACAGGCGTGAAAAAACTCACGCATGCGGATGAAGGTTCAAGCTTGGCTGATGCAATCACACGTGATTCAAATCCATATAGTTTTTGAAAAAAATAAAAAGGTCCTTTACTTTTTGGACAGATCTCGTATACCACCGCATACCTGACACATAATTTCAACTTATTACTAATCAGTTTACTCAATCCGTTGTTTGTGTGACTACACCTCTGCATTCAGAAAGGTGAGATTGCTTTGAACCTTTTGATGTGTCACACATGGGCATTATACTAAAAGGAAGTACCTTAAAAGCGGGAAAAACTTAAGGTATGGTAAAATACCCTTTGCGCTCCATGGGTTAAAATGTTTTCATCTATGTTTGTTGTGTACCGACGTTAGCTCAGGGAATTGTGACCAATCATGTTTGTCCATGAACAAAATAACTTGGAAATAGTTGAGAAGATTTTTGCCAAACTATGATGACATCATGAAATGTCATAATTATCAGAAAAAACAGGATTTTTTAGGATAAAAAATTAAAAATTAGTTATATATTATATTATATTATATATATCATATATATATATATATATATATATATATATATATATATATATATATATATATATCATATATATATATATATCAGCTAATCATTTGTCAAAACATGGTATAAACTGCTTGAGTACAGTGTACATTTGGTCATAAAATAAATATAAGGATTTAAGATCTAGTCTTATGACATTTAATCTACTAAAACTAAAACAATTCAGATGACTAAAATAAATGACTGTTACTAGTTTGTAAAGACTGTTACTAAAACTATGCTGTCAACATTGACACTGCATTACGGGAGAAAAGATCATGAAATTAGGTCACTACAATCTGAAAAACAGGATCTGAGCCCGATCCATCCAAAGGTGGTCCCACTCTGTCATAACGGTTGTTCAGTTGTCTTAAACAAACTACAATGTTGTGTTACTGAATGCAGCGTGAAGATGACTCACCCATAGCTGGAGAATTGTTTGGCACGGGCGGTTTTTGTGCTTGAAGACTCACGATCCTTTTCAGCACTGTAGAAAATAAACAAATATATAGTCAGTGCATGTGAAAGACAAGAGTGAACCCCATCAGAAAACAACAGTCAGAAGACACAGAAGGTGGACAAACTTGTTGAACCACCTGACAAACGAAGGTTTTACAGAAAGTTCTGGATGAGATTTTCCTTTGCCACCTACGTTTACAGAAGATACAGTACATGAACTGCAGCACAAATAAAAGTATTTGTGTCACATGGAAAATTTGAAGGGAAGGTAGATTAGCAAAAAATCTGGTTACTATTTACTGTTCTGTCATTATTGACAGCATATTTCTATTCATAGATAATATCTTTCACAGTGTTTTAGAAAAATAAATGTCCCAAGTGCCCCTCACACTATGATGGATTGAGCAAACATATTAGTAATGTATGCCAAATTTTGAGATCCGTTCATGATCGCTTTTGTTCTGTACAAGTTCTTTTCTCATTCGCTAAATGTGTTCCTTGTCAGCTTGATGTCTGGCTAGTCCATCGGTGAGCTTTGCATATGCGCAAATCTTTGAGCGGACATCAGACGGAGAGCTTTCTCAGTGGTTGCATGTTTGTTTACCATTTTGTCCTGTACTTGTTTGTTACTTCTATGATACTTATGCTTTCATATCCTGTGGTTGTTTGATGGTTCAGACTGGGCTTCTGATTGGCCAAAGCTCCAGCACGGAGTGTGAATTCACTACCAGGGGAGAGAGGACAGTTCCAGATGCAGCAACATGCAAGCGTAGCTATTTGTTTATCCAAGGTTAGACTTAACTGAAGAAAAAGTGCGGCTGTGTTTGTTTGTGGATTTGGACAACAGAGCGCAGAGAAAGAAGGTTGTTTGTTGTCCTCGCTGTTGCAGCTGCACTGAATGCCGCCACAGTGGAGAAGACACTGTCAGCACACGAACATAGTGAGGAAGTATGACATCATGATGCCAAAGCTAGCCGGATTCTAGCTACATTTGCTTTCGGACACTCAAACCCAGCTCCCCCAAGAGTGCATATATGTCTTGAAACTGGGAAAATTATTCTGTTGAATGCAGCTCTTTCTGTTGCCAGTGGAAATATGATATTATCCATCCATCAGAGTCGCAAATCCAACGGACACTGACAGATGAAGCGATATACGAGGTCTGTCCAAAAAGTAACGGACGTTTTTATTTTTTTCCAAAAACTATATGGATTTGAATCACGTGTGATTGCATCAACCAAGCTTGAACCTTCGTGCGCATGCGTGAGTTTTTTCACGCCTGTCGGTTGCATCATTCGCCTGTGGGCAGGCTTTGAGTGAGCACTGGTCCACCCCCCTCGTCGGATTTTTGTTGTCAGGGAAATGTTTGAATGATTTGGAGCTTTGCTTAGCTTTAAGGAGTGTTACAGCCGGTTTAAAGACCGCCCACAGCAGCTGAGAGTGCGCCGCGTTCTGAGCGGCGATCGACAGGCTCAAATGACCAGATCACCGTGCTGCGAATGGCGCGGCACAAAACCACCTCCGCGTTGGTCTCACAGGACAGCTTTCAGATGGCTTTCAGACGGCTTTCGGTGGCTTTTCAGTCGTGTGACTATCCAAGAAATTGTGGATTAGCTGGACATGCCAGAACATGTCCTGTGAGGCTTCATCACCGTGTTGCTTTGTGCCATGTGGCTCCGTCCCGACGGGCGTATTCCTGTGGTTTTGTCCCGCGCCAGTCACAGCACGGTGGCGCATTCCTCAGCTCGTCTTTCCATGACAAAAAGTCCTGTAACAGTGGAATGTGCTGAAAAAGTCTTGATGTCCACGTCTTCTGCCATTTCTGTGGTAGTCAGACGACGTCCCGGATCAACACAGCGTTCAGTTTGGAAATGATCTGGTCGTTTGAGCCTGTCGATCGCCGCTCGGAACGCGGTGCGCTCTCAACCGCTGTGGGCGGTCTTTAAACCGGCTGTAACACTCCTCAAGCTGTGTGATCCCCATAAAATCGTCCCTGAAAGCCATCTGAATTTAGCGAATGGTGTCCACCTGGCTGTCTCTCACAGTTTCTGGAAAAAGTTGATGCAGCAAAGCTCCAAATCATTCAGACATTTCTCTGACAATGAAAATCTGACGAGGGGGGTGGACCAGTGCTCACTCAAAGCCTGCTCACAGGCAAATGACGCAACCGACAGGCGTGAAAAAACTCACGCATGCGCACGAAGGTTCAAGCTTGGCTGATGCAATCACATGTGATTCAAATCCGTATGGTTTTTGAAAAAAATAAAAAGGTCCTTTACTTTTTGGACAGACCTCATATACCACCGCATACCTGACACGTAATTTCAATTTATTACTAATCAGTTTACTCAATCCGTTGTTTGTGTGACTACACCTCTGCATTCAGAAAGGTGAGATTGCTTTGAACCTTTTGATGTGTCACACATGGGCATTATACTAAAAGGAAGTACCTTAAAAGCGGGAAAAACTTAAGGTATGGTAAAATACCCTTTGCGCTCCATGGGTTAAAATGTTTTCATCTATGTTTGTTGTGTACCGACGTTAGCTCAGGGAATTGTGACCAATCATGTTTGTCCATGAACAAAATAACTTGGAAATAGTTGAGAAGATTTTTACCAAACTATGATGACATCATGAAATGTCATAATTATCAGAAAAAAAACAGGATTTTTTAGGATAAAAAATTAAAAATTAGTTATATATTATATTATATATATCATATATCATATATCATATATATATATATCAGCTAATCATTTGTCAAAACATGGTATAAACTGCTTGAGTACAGTGTAAATTTGGTCATAAAAGAAATATAAGGATTTAAGATCTAGTCTTATGACATTTAATCTACTAAAACTAAAACAATTCAGATGACTAAAATAAATGACTGTTACTAGTTTGTAAAGACTGTTACTAAAACTATGCTGTCAACATTGACACTGCATTATGGGAGAAAAGATCATGAAATTAGGTCACTACAATCTGAAAAACAGGATCTGAGCCTGATCCATCCAAAGGTGGTCCCACTCTGTCATAACGGTTGTTCAGTTGTCTTAAACAAACTACAATGTTGTGTTACTGAATGCAGCGTGAAGATGACTCACCCATAGCTGGAGAATTGTTTGGCACGGGCGGTTTTTGTGCTTGAAGACTCACGATCCTTTTCAGCACTGTAGAAAATAAACAAATATATATTCAGTGCACGTGAAAGACAAGAGTGAACCCCATCAGAAAACAACAGTCAGAAGACACAGAAGGTGGACAAACTTGTTGAACCACCTGACAAACGAAGGTTTTACAGAAAGTTCTGGATGAGATTTTCCTTTGCCACCTACGTTTACAGAAGATACAGTACATGAACTGCAGCACAAATAAAAGTATTTGTGTCACATGGAAAATTTGAAGGGAAGGTAGATTAGCAAAAAATCTGGTTACTATTTACTGTTCTGTCATTATTTAAGAGTATACAAATAATAAATGTTAAGTTCAATGGTAAGAATACTTAATGAGGTGAATGATGAAATGTTCCATTCAGCACACACACACACACACACACACACACACACACACACACACACACACACACACACACACACACACACACACACACACACACACACACACACAGGTGAAAACATAATCTTTTTAATTACCTCTTGTGACATTTCAGAGGTGGCTCTCCTCCAAGAACATCAGGAGATGGCGCCACTTGATTTTTTCTCTGTTGGAGTAAAACAGAATTTGTTACATAACAACAAGACAATTCATTTTTATTATTTTGTTGTGTGTCTCATTTGTCCATCTTATCTTTAAACTTTCAAACACTGACTTTCCAGAAACAGCAGTGGTTCATACTCCCTCACAGTTATATAGAGTTATCATCTGAAGATCTGGTTCATGGAGAGAGCTGAAGTGTTCTGATAAACCTACCTTCCTGCAACCAAAGAGTTGGCTCCACCAACTCTGGGTCTTCTTGGTTGTTTCTTTGGGACCAACTGTTTTGGCATCGTCACTGCTGATAAAATACAAACACACTTTGTTAGTTGGTTGTGAACTTCATGACTGGCTACCGACAAATTGAGCACATGAAGGACTGAATCTCAAGTCTGTGTCACGAGTCAGGATCAAAGTACCAGGATAAAGGTTTGAAGAGCCAGTGAGGCACACACACACACACACACACACACACACACACACACACACACACACACACACACACACACACACACACACACACACACACACACACACACACACACACACACACACACACACACGTGAAAACATAATCTTGTTAATTACCTCTTGTGACGTTTCAGAGGTGGCTCTCCTCCGAGATCATCAGGAGATGGCTCCAATTGTCTTTTTCTCTGTTGGAGTAAAACAGTATTTGTTACAGAACAACAAGACAATTAATTTTTATTATTTTGTTGTGTACACAGTGGCTAAGTTGTTAGCACCGAAGGTCATGGGTTTGCTTCCCACCTGTGGCCTTGCTGTGTGGAGTTTGCATGTTCTCTCTGTGTTTGTGTGGGTTCCCTCCAGGTGCTCCGGCTTCCTCCCACATCCAAAGACACGTGGGTTAGGTGGATTAGGAACTTTAAATTGTCTGTAGGTGTGCGTGTTGGTGTGAATATGTTTGTTTATCTATATGTGGCCGTGCGACAGACTGGCGTCCTGTCCAGAGTATACCCCGCCTCGCGCTCTGTGACTGCTGGGATAGACTCCAGCCCCCCGCGACCCTTAATTAGACTAAACAGTTGAAGATGAGTGGGTGTGTTTTGTTGTGTGTCTCAGTTGTCCATTTTATTTTTACACTTTCAAGCTCTGACTTTCCAGAGACAATCACGGTTCAGACAAATTTATATACGTAAATTGAAGTTTCCCAGAAGTCCTATACCGGACATGAGGCCAGTTGTTATCTCCAGACTCCATAGTGTCAAGTGGATGAGCATCTGTGACTCCCCCACAGGAGGCACACCAGTCCGACACAGGTTACTTACCCACCATTCACCTGCTGGGTGGACTGAGACAATGTAGATTAAGTGTCTTGTCCCAGCACACAGACAGGTGGCATAACCTGGATTTGAACACAGGTCTACTGGAGCACCACGCTCATAGAGCACAAACCTCCACCAACACAAGTTTCCAATTCCACAAAATTTTACCTTGGAAAAGATTTTCAGGATCAAAGCCCTGTTTGAAGTGGCTTTTCATAAAATAAATTAGATATGATCAAATGTCAGGAGAATGTATTTAGTTCATGCACTTGAATCAAAGTTTTTTGGGGGGTGTTGCCAGGATTTCATTTTTATTTTTTCAGTTTCTGAATTCTTTTTCATTATCACTTTTTTAGAACACTGGTTATCTCTGCTATACACAATTTGTTGTCTCATTTTTGCACTTGGTTTCTGACTAATAACTAACTTGAAGATATACAGGCATAAAATTGGAACCTCCATCCATGTTTTGGTGGTGTAGGTAATTCCATAACAGAAAAATGAGAGTGACTGAGGCACTTTTGATTGAGATATAATGCAAAATGTTCACCAAATGGGCTTTTCAATATTAAATTCAAATGCCCACAAAATCCACAATCCAGATCAGATCCAGATCAAAATTTGTCAGATGATAGTGAGTGCCAGTCTGCACCTCTCATTCAAATATGAGAGTGATTGGGGCACATTTGATTAAGATACAATGTGAAATATACATTAAATGGGGGTTTCTATGTTAAATTTAAATCACTACAAAATCTGTAATGTGGATCGCAAGGGTTGCGCCTGGAATTCGAACTTCTCAAAGTTACCAAGGCGACAAGGCTCCTCCCAGTGTGCACCCAGAGCCATCACTGGTGTCATGTGACCCTCTGAATGCATGAATGCAGTTGCAATTACTCTCTCAAGCTGCAGTGAATCAGGCCACAATTGTGGAGATGATCAGAGAGGAACAGCTGCTTCTGGAAGTGGCTGAGGTGCTGCCAGCCTGACTGCAGTTGGAATGCACATCAGGACTCCCGTTTGAGCTTTCTGGATTTATGCATCTAAAGTTTTTTTAATTATTTTTTTATTGAGGAGCAGAAGTCTGAGTTGTGCTGTATTATTCTTAAATTCTATGTTGCTTTGGATAAAACTATGTTCCAGTTGCATAAATCTGAGTGCAGATGAATGAAGATCTGGTTCATGGAGAGAGCTGAAGTGTTCTGATAAACCTACCTTCCTGCAACCAAAGAGTTGGCTCCACCAACTCTGGGTCTTCTTGGTTGTTTCTTTGGGACCGACTGTTTTGGCATCGTCACTGCTGATAAAAGACAAACACACTTTGTTAGTTGGTTGTGAACTTCATGACTGGCTACCGACAAATTGATCACATGGACTGAATCTCAAGTCTGTGTCACAAGTCAGGATCAAAGTACCAGGATAAAGGTTTGAAGAGCCAGTGAGGCACACACACACACACACACACACACGTGAAAACATAATCTTGTTAATTACCTCTTGTGACGTTTCAGAGGTGGCTCTCCTCCGAGATCATCAGGAGATGGCTCCAATTGTCTTTTTCTCTGTTGGAGTAAAACAGTATTTGTTACAGAACAAGACAATTTTTATTATTTTGTTGTGTACACAGTGGCTAAGTGGTTAGCACTGAAGGTCATGGGTTTGCTTCCCACCTATGGCCTTGCTATGTGGAGTTGCCTTACATTCACAAATAAATGGACATTTCATTAAAAAATAATAATAATAATAATAATAATAACCTTGACCTTTGGCATCGGTGAAAAGTATGTGTGCATACATGCGCGTAAATGATGAAGCATATTTTCAAACCACAAAAAAACAGAAATGAACAAGAACAAGCACATTGCTGGATGATGAAATACCAATCTAACTTAAATATGACCTAAATTCTAGTCAGATCTTCTGATCTGCAGTCAGGAGACATAAAACTAAAGCCAAACTGTCTTGGACGTTGCCTCAATCAGTAAGATCTGTGTTTATGACTTTGTTCAGATTTTAGAACATGGAACTGATTCAGTGTCACTGCACACTACAAAGAGTCTAGTGGGAGCTGCAGCTGACTAGAAGACCAAGATCAAGATTGACAAAGAAGCTACTGCTCAGATCTCACTGGAATGAAGCTCCTGTCAGAAGGGAAGGGAAGGGAATCTAGATCTAGTCAGTGCCTGTACCCCACTCCATCGGATGAGATGCTTTAGGAGGACAACACAACTCTGGCAGCATCACAGAGAATAGAGCAGTCATACGAGCCACCGCAGCAGTAATCCTGAAGATCCAGGGGTCCAAAATCAAGAGTGTAATACACAGACAGTACAAGGGTGGAGGACAAGACTGGACACTAAAATAATGCCTGGAAAGACATTTGATAGCTAACAGAAGTGTAAAAGGGAGAAATGAAACACAAGTCCTGTCTAAAAAGAACAACAACAACAAAAAAAACTCAATGATACCTGTTTCACAGACACGGTGTCAATAAAAAATGTTTATACCATGGTCAGTGAGAATTCCATGTCTAACTGGCGTGCATTATTTTTGTGTATACACACACGTAGTTCGGCGAGTTAAGTCACTGTTATAATCACTCCGCTCTGGTCGTCACCATAGCAACGCGCAAATCAGTTGGCGCAGATCAGCTGTGTTTTGACAGGTGCATGACAGAAACGTGATAAAACATGGATTTCCAAGTGAATTTTAATATTTTTGGCCAAAATAAAATGTTTGAGGAATGGAAAGAGGAGGAGAGCAAACGAGAAGAACAGCAAAAGCAACGACGTAAAGATTTAACATCAGACGAACTGGACAAGATTGAAGACGGGAAAGAAGAAGAGAACGGTTCTAATCTTGCGAGCTGCTGAGCGCTCCACATCAAAACAGCGAGCGTAGTTTCTGGACCTGTTGCCAGTTTGCCACAGCTCCACACAGCAGAGAGGGGGGCGGTGTGAGTGGCCCGCTGCGGCGCGAGCCCACAGTCTCGGTAAGTGCATCGGAGACAAAACATAAAATAGTCCCAAATACTCACACATTTTTATCAAGTTCTGTTAACTTAAATATTTGTGTGTTAGCTCACTGTGTGGGACCATGGTATAAGCGGATGAAACAACTCGAAGCTGTGCATTATACGGTTTATACGGCATTCAAACTGTATAATGCACGGCTTCTCGTTGTTTAACCCTTACATATAACGTTGTGTTCTTAATGTGGGCTGCATGATGGGTTTGTTTGCATGATGGAAAAAAAGAAGCTGAAATCAAGGCTACCAATTTGCGGCCCGGGGGACCTTCCAGGGTGCCTGAAGTTACATTTCAAGAAAAGTCAGTGCACATGCACAGTAAGATTTGGCAGTGATAAGTGTGTGTGTGTGTGCGTGGGGGGATTCTGAAATCAATATGACATTAAATTTTGCTGATAACCAAACTAGCAGAGGTACCCAACTTTTCCAGAGTGAAGGACAAATAAGTTAATTTTGCAGAAGAGAGCGCTATTGTTTTTTATAGCCTTTAACCACAGTAGACTATATTTTTTGCAACAATGCAGTTAGTGATGCTGAAACAGTGATCTTGATCTTTGAGTGCGATTTAACATCCATTTTCTACACTCATTTAATCCAGTCAAGGGTCACGTTGGGCTGGAGCCTATGCCAGCAGTCATAGGGTGTGAGGCAGGGTCCACCATGTGCTGTGAGCCTTAGACCAGGCAGATGTGGTAATTCCAAGTAAGGACAACATCAGAAAGAAGATGAGAGCATCAAGAAAGTACCAGGGGCTGAGAGAAGAACAAGAAAAGACAATGGTCCTGGTTGTAATAGGAGCTGTTGGGACTGTGCCCCCCCAACAGAGAAAGTGGTTTTAATACATTTCTGGTGTATTATCTGAGGTGTCTGTTCAGAACAGTGCATTCCAGATAGAACTTGCAAACTTCCAGACTTCTGGCAAAAGAACTGAACTTATTGGAGACACACCACCACCACCACCACTGCAGAAATCAGGGGCAAGTGTGAGAAAGGAAACATACATTAAACAAAGGGGGAGTGGGCTTTTAAAACATTTAAACAAATTAATTCAATTCAGTTCATGTCCGAAGAAAGTAGGCTCTTTGAAACCCTTGTCAGATTTCTCTGAAGCAAAATGCCTGAGTAATGCCAATGTTTTACATTTCCTAAAGTCAGATTAATAATATATGTGTGAAACAAACCTTTCTGAACATCTTCCTTGAGAAACCAGTTTTTCCAGGAAATTTAATCACTGTTGTAATTTCTTGACAGTTTTCAATATGACACAGTTTAAATCTGATGTTAACACAGTGACTGTTGAAATCCGTCTGTCAGATGGGGTAAAGTAAGTTTTAAAGAACTTTACATCTACACTTTTATCTTGAGAAACATCAATAGTATAGAACTTTGGTTCTGATGTTTACATTAAGGTGTTAAGTTCCTTTATGACATGTCATTTAGACCTTTGGTCTTTAATATTTAATTCAATACAATTGAATTAAAAAAACTTTATTTGCCCCCAAGGGGCAATTCAAATGCCTAGAGCAGCAATATTACAAACATAGTTTCAAGTAATCCTTTGCCTTGATTTTTGCCTGCCGGATTTTTGACCTCGCTTTGTCCTCGACCTTGAGTTTGCCTTTGTCTCTGATTGCCTCCGCGCTGTGTATTTTGACCTGTGCCTGTCTGTTGAACCACGCCTCAGCCTTTTGCCTGTCTGTTACCGTTGCCTCACTGCTGGATCACCTGTGTACCGACTCCCTGCTTGCTTTGACGATTAAACCTTGTACTTTCTCCATCCCTGATGAGAACTTACATTTGTGTCCACCTGTTATGAGCCACACCGCCACCATGCCTGACGTGTTTACTCTTTTCAAATCATAATGACAATAGAAACTACCCAAATTAACCTGATCAAAAGTTTACATACCCCCGTTCTTAATACTGTGTGTTGCCCCCTTTAACATCAATGACAGCTTGGAGTCTTTTGTTGTGCTTTTGGACGAGGCTCTCTGATGGTAAAGCTGCCACTGAATATGTTTCAGACATTATTTACATCAATTACAAAGAAATACAAACAATATGGCACTCTGTGGTAAATCTGCATGGAGTAGACAGTTCTCAATAACTGAGTGAATGTGCAAGAAGTAGAAGAGTGAGGAAAGCCACCAAGACACCCAGACAACCCAGAAGAAGTTACAGGCTTATGTGGCTGTGATTGGAGAAATTATGCACAGTGCAAGCTTTGCATTTTGCTTTTCACAATTTGAAACATTAAACCTTCTGTCCACACGCTCTCAACTGTGGGCACAGATGATAAACACATGGTTGGTTTGTTTAATTAACAGTCGGATTCCACTGGTCTGCACCAGTTCTAAGTCAGCTGCTAGGCACCAAAATCTGCTCAAAATCTGTGGACGTCATCCTGTGTCCTGCTGGAGGCAGATTTATGATTTGGCCCAACAGATGGGATTGATAAAAGTGTATTGATATTGATTCCCTTATTGATTCTGATTGTTCATATGATGCTTTTTCACTTCACATATTGATTCCTAAACAATTTTCTGTGTGGCATAATGTAGGCCAAAGGTGGCAAATAAGTGTTTTTTTATGCATTTCTCCAGCAGTCTTTTAGGGCAGGGGTGGTGCCAAAGTGTGGATGGTTCTTGTTTCAAGGCCCCCCTTATCCATTCTCCATGCCATATGGAGTTTGCCTTGCATTCACAAACAAACGGGCATTTCATTAAAAAAATAATAATAATAACCTTGACCTTTGGCATCAGTGAAAAGTATGTGTGCATACATGCGCGTAAATGATGAAGCACATTTTCAAACAACAAAAAAACCAGCAATGAACAAGAACGAGCACATTGCTGGATGATGAAATACAAAACTAACTTAAATTTGACCTAAATTGTAGTTAGATCTTCTGATCTGCAGTCAGGAGACATAAAACTAATGCCAAACTGTCTTGGACGTTGCCTCAATCAGTAAGATCTGTGTTTATGACTTGGTTCAGATTTTAGAACATGGAACTAACTGATTCAGTGGGCCTCATGTATCAACGTTGCGTACGGCAATATTTCAGCGTATATGGGGTGTACGCCAAAACGGCTGCGCTACTTGGCATTTATCAATGTGGTTGTTGGCGTACGCTGCGCTGAAAATATACATCAGGTCGAGAGGTGGCGTAAATTATACACCAAAATGAACCAGCGCTGGAATCCACGTAAAAATGAAGATGATCAACATGATAAACAGTGCCATTATACAAATCAATGCATATGTTACATAAATAACACTGTCCTGATTATACTACATAATAATCAATACAAATCCCGCCTTTGCGGGATTGTTATGGAGCACGATCCGTGGTCACAGCGCTGACAGGAAGGAAAGCGCTGCTCGCCTTTTTCTCCAGACTTCGAGCCTGGAGCCAGAGCAGCGCTGAGCTTAGACAATGAAATTGATAATTACAACTGTAGTTCGTCATTCCCTTAATTCTCCGGTGCTGCAACCAGGTTTTGTCGTCTCCATTCGGTTGTCACAATAAAATAAATACAGAAATACATTTAAAAAATAAAGAAATCTGACAGATTAGGCGTGTCTTATTAATTGAGCGAGCAAATATCCACATGTCAAGAATTACTGACAAGTGAAAAGAGAATACAGTGGTCCCTCGCTATAACTCCGTTCACCTGTCGTGGCCTCGGAGTCTCGCGGAGTATTTAGTCCAATTTTGCATGGCTTTTTTTTTACAGTGTTCTGTGTTCTGCGTATCTGTTTATAAGAATCTTGTTGCCCAGAAGAGAAAAGAGCGCCAACAACTACTCATAACGGAAACAAACACCTGCTGCAGCCAGATGTAAGTGGAAAAAGGCGCGGCGTCAGGACGCAGAGGCCCGATCTGTGAAATACTGGTGAGTCACTATTAATAATTTCTTATGTGTCCGACCTCGTTCGTTGATCGTTAAAATTAATTCATTAGTTCTAAATGACATCATAATTATTTATAGGAAAACATTCTATTTTTATTTCTCAAACAAATGTTTGGGCCTGAAAACAGTTTGGTCTTATTTTTCTACTAAGATTTGAACTTTGAGAGTGTTTACACACAAGAGAAAAGTGAGAAAATGTTCATGCCTGATTGAGAAAGTGTCTAAACTGTGTAGTGAGGGGTTTTTACAGCTTTGAAACGTCTATAATAATTGTAAAAAAATAACGCTGACTACGTTGCGGTTTCGCGTATTTCGGACTATTTTTTAGAACGTAACTCCAGCGATTAATGAGGGACCACTATAACACTTTATTGATTATATACTACAAAACAATTGATATGACGGCCGCTTTTGACGCTCTATTGGCACGCGTCGTGATTGGTAGAGTTCTTTTTCATTGCTGTCTTCCTGGCTTCCATGTCGTAAAATGAGGGTGTGTCTGAATATTTATGGGCGTGTTTATTCTAATTACGATCGTTTCCACCCGCCGCATTTATCAAGATCACGTCAGGCGTACGCCAGAAATGGGCAGGTGCGCACTGCTTGATACATGTCACGGCAACTTTGGTGTATTTCAAGTTTACGCCGTAAATTTACGCCACAAGTGCGCAACATTGATACATGAGGCCCAGTGTCACTGCACACTGCAAAGATTCGAGTGGGAGCTGCAGCTGACTAGAAGACCAAGATCCAGATTGACGAAGAAGCTGCTGCTCAGATCTCACTGGAATGAAGCTCCTATCAGAAGGGAAGGGAAGGGAATCTAGATCTAGTCAGTGCCTGCACCCCACTCCATCGGATGAGATGCTTTAGGAGGACAACACAACTCTGGCAGCATCACAGAGAATAGAGCAGTCATACAAGCCACTGCAGCAGTAATCCTGAAGATCCAGGGGTCCAAAATCAAGAGTGTAATCCACAGACAGTACAAGGGTGGAGGACAAGACTGGACGCTAAAATAATGCCTGGAAAGACATTTGATAGCTAACAGAAGTGTAAAAGGAGAAATGAAACACAAGTCCTGTCCTAAAAGACAAAAAACAAACAAACAAACAAAAAAAAAAACTCAATGATACCTATTTCACAGACACAGTGTCAATAAAAAATGTATATAACTTTGTGTTTCTTAATGTGGGCTGCATGATGAGTTAGTTTGCATGATGGAAAGAAAGAAGCTGAAATCAAGGCCACCAACTGGCGGCCTGGGGCCCACATTTGGCCTGCCCCCTTTTGTGCAGACCTTCCAGAGTGCCTGGAGTTAAATTTTCAAGACAAGGCCATAGTGTCACTGACCCTAAAGAGATTCCCTCCTTGGCACAGTGATCTATTTCTTTTTGTCTCTTTCTCTAAAATTGTATATAATAATCATTAGATTATTAATATATTAACAAAAATAAATTTAATAAATATTACAATTTGAAAACAAATGCACCCAAACGTGATGACAGCTGCAACTGCTTAATGCTAACTTTTAACATTGAAAATGCCATAGACATGCTAACGCGTTAGCATCAGGATCCGGATCTTGATCCGGATCACCACTAAAATTTAATCCATGTTCCTCTTGTCATTTCCAAACTCCTTGGCGGAGGTAAAAATAAGAAATATTACAATTTGAAAACAAATTCACCCGAACGTGTTGACAGCTGCGTGTTGTTCCTCTTGTCATTTCCAACCCCTCCACAAAATTTCATCAAAATCCGTTCAAAACATTTTGAGTTATCCTGCTGATAGACAGACAAACAAACAAACAAACAAACAAACCCGACAGAAAACATAACCTCCTTGGCGGAGGTAAAAAGTCAGTGCACATGCACAGTAAGATTTGGCAGTGATAAGTGTGTGTGTGTGTGTGTGTGTGTGTGTGTGTGTGTGTGTGTGTGTGTGTGTGTGTGTGTGTGTGTGTGTGTGTGTGTGTGTGCGCGCGCGCGCGTGGGGGAATTCTGAAATCAATATGACATTAAATTTTGCTGATAACCAAACTAGCAGAGGTACCCAACTTTGCCAGAGTGAAGGACGAATAAGCTAATTTTGCAGAAGAGAGCACTATTGTTTTTTATAGCCTTTAACCACAGTAGACTATATTTTTTGCAACAATGTAGTTAGTGATGCTGAAACAGTGATCTTGATCTTTGAGTGCGATTTAACATCCATTTTCTACACTCATTTAATCCAGTCAAGGGTCATGTTGGACTGGAGCCTATGCCAGCAGTCATAGGGTGTGAGGCAGGGTCCACCATGTGCTGTGAGCCTTAAACCAGGCAGATGTGGTAACTCCAAGTGATGACAACATCAGAAAGAAGATGAGAGCATCAAGAAAGTACCAGGGGCTGAGAGAAGAACAAGAAAAGACAATGGTCCTGGTTGGGAGTGTGGCACCCCCCCCAAGAAAGTAGGCTCTCTTTTACATTTCCTAAAGTCAGATTAATAATATATGTGTGAAACAAACCTTTCTGAACATCTTCCTTGAGAAACAAATTTTTCCAGGAATTTTAATCACTTGTAATTTCTTGACAGTTTTCAATATAACAAAGTTTAAATCTGATGTTAACACAGTGACTGTTGAAATCCGTCTGGCAGATGGGGTAAAGTAAGTGTTAAAGTACTTTACATCTACACTTTTATCTTGAGAAACATTAATAGTATAGAAGTTTGGTTCTGATGTTTACATTAAAGGTGTTAAGTTCCTTTATGACATGTCATTTAAGAACTTTGGTCTTTAATGTTTAATTCAATACAATTCAATAAAAAAAAAACTTTATTTGCCCCCAAGGGCCAATTCAAATGCCTAGAGCAGCAATATTACAAACAACCACTACCAACAAAAAATAAATAAATAAATAAATAAATTACCACAGTAAATAAATGTTTACATTAATGTTTACACTAGCTACTCAGAAAAGGTCTGTACAGTCCCAAAAAAATTTAGGTTATGATGAAAAATTGCAGACCTGACTGTAAAAGCTTGAATTTTACGTACTTTTAACATTTCTTAAACTGACATTAATACATTATGGATGTGTGAAAAAACCTTTCCAAATATTTTCCTCATGAAACTAAATTTTCCAGACATCTTAATTGCTGATTTAATTAATTAATTAATATATTTATTTTTTACAATTTTAACTTAGAAAGTTGAAATTTGATGTTCACATTGTGGTTGTTGATTGTGATTATGTCTCTGACAAATTTACAGTATAGAACTTCACACACTCTAAAAAATGAACCACTGCCTCACTGAGAAAAAGTGATGTAACAATTTGCATAGGTTTTAAAAGTTATTTCAACTTAACTAAAGATATTTCAGCTTAACTAGAGAAGTTGTGTGGCATTAACTCAGTTGAAAGTTTAAATACCTAATTTGAAATAACTAAAAAACAATCTGTGCAAATTGTTACATCAGTTTTTCTCACTGAGACAGCAGTTCCTTTTTTAGAGTGCTTCTGTACTTTTACCTCAGTAACATCAAAGTATAAAATCAAAACTTTGATGCTTACATGAATGGTGTTACGTTACTTTATGAACTTTATTTAATGATTACATTAGATAATTTAGGTAATTCTAATTAGCGGGTATGTTCTTTACAGTCTCAAAAAAAAAAAAAAAAAAAAATAGGTTATGAAGAAAACCTATGGACCTGACTTCAAAGGTATTAAGTTACATTATGACCCATCTCGTAGCAAAGTAAAATTGAAGATAAGATCTCATTTATATCACATTTACATCTCCTAGATATAAATGAGCACCAATTAAGGCCAAAGTGGTTTTTTCATTCTTCTCAAATAACTCTCCTGAGAAATAGACATGGTTCAGTCTCATGATGATCACTGTGCAAGTTCTCTAAATTGTCTCACAGTTGTCTCTTTTCCTGAACTCAGCTAATAGAAAAATGAGACATATTGTGCTGCTTTCAAATATGTCTCAATTTGATGTCCAGTGAGAAATATACATGATTGTATATTTCTATACATACAATTTATAGAAATATATAGTTTATCACCAGTGTAAATAGTGTATCACCAGTTATCCATCTTCATGATGAAGTGGTATAGAGGAGGATTTTCTTAAAAAGAAGACCTGAAAGTTTAGCTTCTTAGGGGTTGTCTGGGTGTCTTGGTGGCTTTCCTCACTCTTCTACTTCTTGCATAGTCACTGAGTTTTTGAGAACTGTCTACTCCATGCAGATTTACCATAAAGTGCCCTACTGTTTGTATTTCTTTGTAATTAATGTAAATAAAGTCCAAGACATATTCAGTGTCAGCTTTACCATCAGAGAGCCTCGTCCACAAACTACCACAACAGACTCCAAGCTGTCAGTGATGTAAAAGGGAGCAAGCAATACACAGTATTAAGAACAGGGGTATGTAAACTTTTGATCAGGTTCATTTGGGTAGTTGAGTAGTCCCAGTTGTCATTATGATTTCAAAGGCGTAAACACAGTTGTTTGACAATAAATTGCTTCACCCAACCACTAACCGTGAGTGAAAAAAGTTTTTGTGTTATCATTCATATTCTCTGAAAAATGGTCCAAAAAAAAAACAAAAAAAAAAAACCCTAAACTTCTGCCAGAGTATGTAAACATTTGAACACAACTGTAGTTCCCTCTTTTCTAGCATCTCAGCAAATGTCTCATTTTAGCTTTTCTTTTGCTCCTAAGGGACTCTTAGGAGAAGTAACTCAGAAACAAATGATCACAGAATGATATGAATATGAGAAGCTAAAATCTATCTTAAGAGATGAGATTGAACAACAAATGAGCAACATATTTTTCCTATGGGATGATTTAAGAACTGTAACCTTTAATGTTTAGGTCAGATAATTTAGGCCACGTCCCACATAAAATACAAAGAAAAAGTGAACTTTGATATAACTTGAATTTACAGAGAGAATACTGGTTCTATGAAACAGTAAAACTCTTTAAAGATTTTAATCACCAGTCAGGTCCGTATGTAGTTGTAGTTTTGCAATTTTAAATGTGTTCACCAAACAATGGAGCTGAGATGAAACCATTAAGATCTGCTTGTAGTGTGGAATTTTAGCTTTAATTCATGGAGCATGAGGAAATTCCATACCAAAAACATTATTATTATGATTATTATTATTATTATTATTATTAGTAGTAGTAGTAGTAGTAGTAGTAGCATTAATATTTAACCTATTTTGCTTCACTTCTGAGGTCTGACAGGATCAGGAGTACACAGAGTAGACTGGCTGGGCTTTCATAGCCCATAAGCAAAGGTTATTGGGAAAACTAAATATGAGGACTATTGTTAATACAAAAACTCAGTTTTGCAGGCAGTTTTCTTTAGACAAGTCAGGGAATGGATCCATAAAATTTTCCATGTAACCGAACATGTCTAGGCTGACTTGGCCTTTACATCAATCATGATCAAATACAAAAACTGTTTCAAATACAAAGATGGCAGTGCAAGTGGTTAGTGTGCTTGCTCCCAAAACAGAAGGATTCTGATCTCGGGAAGGACATTCATTGAAAAATTTGACTGTGAACTTGCTAAACTTGAAGTTTCTGGCAGTGTAAAATTTAATTTCTGTACTTATTTGTTGTGGTTTCTTTGCATCTATGAATGACTTGGGTTGCTACCAACATCTGGGGAAAATGTCATGTCAATAGGGCACCACAGTATCGTTTGAACCTTATGTGATATTGCAAAATCGGTCCGCCCCGCCTTCACTGCCGTCATTTCGGAGCTCAGCAGCATCATTTCTGAGCGTCACCAGCGAGTCACTGATTATCACCTCGTTTCTGCTTAAAACTGCACTGCAGTCATCATCTATCTCAGCGACAGATATCTGAAGCTTTTGTACAACAATCATTTGCATATAAATTCAGCATTATTTCATAATAAAAGACAAGGGACCGATCAGACCACAGCAGCTGCTGCAGCTGTTGTGTGGGCTGCTGAAGAGGAGGTACTGCTGGCCCACCACCAGAGGGCGCCTTGCCTGAAGTGCGGGCTTCAGGCATGAGAGGGCGCAGGAGCAACCGGGAGTGACAGCTGTCACTCATCAACAGCACCAGCTGTCACTCATCATCACCAGCACCATAAAAGCCGGGCAGCAACTCCACCTCGCTGCCGAGTTATCATCTACCATCTATCTATCTATCATCTATCTATCTATCATCTAGGTAATATTCTCTGCCGTATCCAAACTGTGACTTACGTCTGATCTGTTTTGCAGCTGTTTTTCCTGTGGTGCACTCTCTGCTGGGTTGGTGTTTAGTGAGAGAAGCGACGTCTTCGCCTCTCACTCCAACCAGATAAGTGGTAACAGGAGCTGCTAGTGTGTTCCTACTTCGGAGGTGCTCCCTCCCGGAGGAACTGTATCAGTGTCTGAGGATTTACTGGGTGTGTATCCACACACCCACCATTAACTGTCTCTACTTCCTGCCAGCAGTACCAGGTCTGACAGCTGGAAACGGTGGCCACCTGGGGACCCAGGACTTGCCGGCTCCGGTGTTCTTCAGATCCGTTGGCGGTGGAAGCCGTGTGGGGACCCGGCTCTTCTCTGGACAGACGCCTTCTATCCTCGAGCCTGCCCACACGTCACTTTTCGTATAATTGACTGTCATTATCAAACTGCATTTGTCTGTATTCCGTTGTGCACAATTCACAACATTAAATTGTTATATTTTGGCTTATACATTGTCCGTTCATTTACGCCCCCTGTTGTGGGTCCGTGTAACTACACTTTCCCAACAGCAGTGCCTACATCATTTCAGAGCGTCAATAGCAACTCACAGATTATCACCTCGTTTTCTGCTTAAAACTGACTTTAGAATTATTTAAGAGGTTTTACTTTGTCATTGTGATGGTTAATTATCCCATTAATCCATTTGATCACTTTGGGTGTAGAGAGTCCATCTCAGATGAGCTACTGTGGTGCTAAATGCCATATGCGCAGTGAACGCAGGGTGGACCGATTTTTAGGGAGGGACCGTTCAGTCTGCGACACCGGGTCATAAACAAACATGCCCACTTTCCACCACATCGCCAATTTTTCTTTGTATTTTACTTTTTTGTGTGTAATTTGCATAAAATCTCAGAGAAAATGCCATGTTTCCATCCCCGGAAGTTGAGAAATTACGTCATATGCATCATATTTTAATTAGCGCTCGCCCTCAAACAAGACTGCAGTGCCCAATAGCACCTTCGGAAATATATTGACTGAGAAAAATGGTGATGTATCTAATACTTATTTTACCCACTGTAAATGCTTGATTCAATCATGTTCCCTGGCTTCCATTAGCTTGCAGTGAAGTGTGATGGCGGGTCACGCGGTACACGGCGTTTGCTGAACGAAGGAAAAAAGTCACAAAGCCACAAATTGTTGAGAAATAGTGGATGAATGAGTCGGCATGTCTCCCATCACCGAAAAATGTGCATAAAAGACTAAAACGAAACTAACAAAAGAAAAACGAAGCAAACGGCGACCTTGATGCTGTGGTCATTTCTGCAGCGAGTCTGTACTCTGCACAGCCACCTGCAGCTGTGTTGTCTTGACAACAGGTTTGAATGTGTGCACGCGCACATGCACGTTGGAGCCAGAGACGGCTGGAACGTGCGTAAATAGTTAAAGTAGTTGATCAAACATTCTTGCCGCTATTGTTTCTGTATGAAAATGTTGCTGTTTGTTACACACATGGACGAGTCACGTTCAGCTCGTCAGAGCTTTAGTTATTGATCCGTTCAGATATCGGCAATGTTCGTGCAAGACGTCGGACTTGGGAGCTTGGACGAAGTTGGATGACAATCAAACAGAGCGCTGACGGTACGGGAACTACGCAAACAATGAAGAACCATCAAGACAGAAAGCAAAACGGAATACTTACAAATTGAAGTTATTGTCGGGATTTGTTCACATTTTTCAACAGTTTGAAAATCCAGTAAGTCCAGATTTCTTGTTTCTTTTTGGCTTTGGTGTCCTTCGTTAGTGCCGTGTGACCGGGGCTTGAGTGTTTTACACAGCTTCAGTGCACTCCAACAGTCATATTCCACTCCAGCACCGCTCTACTTCTGTACATATTGGAACCAAATATTTTCTTTCATTTCATCCACTTGATTATTGACTTCTTCACTTCTTCTCTGTGAATTTTTCAATTCTTCTGTGTGTCTTTGTGGCTGGAAGGTTTCACACATGCACAGCCTCCATCTTATTGTAAACAGAGACATGGATTAACACACAGAAACAAAACAGTATTTAAAACAGCTTAGCAAGTGATAGTCTGTAAATCAAACTGGTTTCGCTGTGAAACTTTTCTATTATGTCAAAATGAACTGATAACTGGGAAAGAAAAAAACATTGTGGGAAGTCACTCAGTACCTTTAAGCAGTGTCCAAAGTGGTAGCAGCTTTTACATGTTCTTCACAATAAACACATAAATGAATCCAATAGTTTGCAGTCAGGTGTTAGACAGACCATGAGACATAAATACATAAAATATACATAAAATAATACAGAAATATAAAATTGTGTATCAAATTTTGCAAGACTTAAGGGAAATAAGGGGGGGGGGGGGTTGTAGCTTAAGTACAAGTGTCGTAAAGACACATCAGACACCACCCCCACCCCCCACCAAACACACACACACACCCACAACAACAACAACATAAAAATTCATTTTCTATTTAAGGCTGGCAACACTGACCTGTTGGTCTTACATGCTCATGAAAGGATCCCAACTTGTGGTTAGCAGGTCCTTCCCTGCAGTTACTGGAACTTTCTCTAGAGCCCGTCCAAAGACAATCTTCAAATACACCTTGCGCTGTAGTGGGAACCACAGTAGCATCATCTCACCTGCCACCTTCAGCATGCCTGCATCACCTGGGGGACCCTGATGTGCAAGTGCAGGAAAGCACACCTCGTCTAATCTCTGCAGCCATGCAGATTCCTCCTGAGCAGGAGTACCACTCAGCAGAGGTCAAGGAAACTCATGTTCTGTGGGAGGGAGCCAGCTAGCTCAGCTTTTCCCACATTTGCTGCAAGAAAGCATGGTGTCCTCAAACCCTGATATTTCAGAATGATTCTTTCCGTGCTCCTGACATATGTAGAGCCTGCACCAGACTGTCTCCAGCAGAACACAAGGTGGCACAGGCTTTTAACATGCTCTCTTCATGTGAATGCACAACTGTTTTCCCCACTCACATCAACCCACAACTACACTCCCGCCCTCTTTCTGTCTGAAAGCAAACACATACAAACTCCTTCTCTCATTTTTGCTGTACTTTACATTGTGGTTCACATGAGATTTTTTTTTTCTTGTAATTTTGTGACTAACCTTAAATAATTTTTGTTTTTTTCTTGCAAATTTGTTTTATTTCTCATAAATATCACTGAAATATTAAATCCCCCGCCCCACAGTGGTCCTAATACAGTGTCATATGTATGGGCTCTGAAAATGAAGGCTCTGTATAAGATTTATATTCATATTTAACATTTGGTTGAATCCCAATGAATTGAAGATAAATGTCTACGAACGGCACTTGCCATGGAATGAGGTTTTCAGTGTCTTCAACAAGTCTCTGCTACATATCTCTTGCTGTCTCTGATTCCCTGTTTTCTGACTTTCCTTTAGTGTCCCTATAATAATAATAATAATAATAATAAGTCCCTTGTCTTCTCCCATATTTCTCTCAGGATCACCACAGCAGATCCCCAGTGGATCTGCTTATTGATCTGGCACAAGCTTTACACCGCATGGCGTCCCTGATGCATCTCCACATTATATGGAGAATGGGGAGGGGTGGTCTTGAAACAAGAACCTTCTGCTCTATAATTATGAAGGCTGAAAACTGCCCCCCAGCCCCACACAAAAGTCTACATTGCAAGAATATGATTGTTTCATTTTGACATTGTGGTTGGTGTGCAGGGGCGAAACTTAAATTTTTTTGTCAAGATCCAAATATTTATGGAGCAGTTTGTTGTCTGTAGACAATGGAAAACTCTGCTCCATCACCATTCTTGTATTTATCTTATTTGTCACTTGTTAGTCACACTTACATTCACTTTCAGTGTGCGCCCTATTTTATCAAAATGTAAATTTAATGACAGAAGTCAAGCAAAAACTGTGACATGCCTGTCTCTGTTACTACTGGCAGTAAAATTATATACCATCTCAGATAACATATGTTGCTAAATGTGTTTCATCATGATCAGTGGTGGGCACAGTTCCGATAAGCCAATAATGATCAAAGATAATGTTTTCATTATCAGATTATTTTTTCAGATAACTTTGAAAACCATTATCAGACTAATTATCTGCCGATAATTTATTGTCCGATAATTTTCGACCGTTAACGTGGTAAAGAAAGCTGAACAGCTACAAACACTTATAACATTTAAAATCAGTTGAGCACCTACCTGTTAAATGTTTTGTAGCAGATGTGTAGTTCTACCCTCTGCAAACAGAAGAGAGCTGTTTCTAGAAGAAACCGCTCTATCCTTTGCAAAGGAGAACTGGTCACAAAAAAAAAACCTCATTTCTTTAAACCCCATACTGATACACGGGCAATATCACCCAAGTCATCCAGAGGCATACATTTTTAACTTATGGTTCAAATTTTAACCAAACTAATTTCAGACAAGTTATTTAAATTAACGTCACGTCTGAAGTTTTATAAAGTGAAAATATCAAATATATGTTTTAGTTTTAAAGTATTGCACTAATTTTTAAGGTTTTAGTGTGGACATGTTGTGTCCAGGTACATTGTGGGTAGGATAGGGTAATCTCAGTACGTTCACGACATGAGAAATGTATTTGAGACACTCTGATCAGGCTCCAACAGCATTAAACTCTAGTGCCTAAAATTCTCGTGAATATATTCTCTTGTTATTGTGTCTGCGTTTATTAAATTCCACGCATCTTAAATGTAGCAATACAGATTATCTCAAATTTTGTTTTGGCAAGTCTTCAAGGTCTCTACTGCCATCTACTGGCCAGTAGTGGTCATGGCAGTATTCGCCCTGAAGCTGGGCTGATATTTTTAATCACTGTACTCGATTTCATCTCAAACTGTACCACAGAACCGCACGGTGTAAAAGTTCAGAGCGCACGATTTATGTTTTCACACACATTGCACTTTCAAAAACCACACCAGAAGCTTTTTTTTCAAACTTAATTTACAAAAACTCTCAATGGAAGACATCAAAGTTTAAAAACAAACAAACAAAAAAAAATCATTACAAAACAGGTCTGCAGTGTTTGCAAATGCATAGTGCGAGAGGCTGGATGCTTGTCGCACTTCAGCAGCGGGATACCCTCATGATGGCCGACCAGAATATGAAAACAGGTTTGATTTTCATCTGACCATACGATTGGCGATCAGGAGGTGCTTGTGAGATGTTAAACGCAGCTCATTACTCCATGTATACTAAACGATGCAGGACGCACGATTAACTTGAAACTCGGTGCGATCCAAAAAATCCCCGCATGAATGAAAAATCAGCTGAAAAAGGGCCAAAACTCGCACTGGCACCAAAGATCATGGCAGTGTTCTATTTATTTTGACACCTGCCTTTTTTTTATGCCTTTTTTTTTACAAATAAAAAATGGCATATTTTACAAAAGCACATTTATCTGTAAACACCAACACACAACACACCTCACATTAATGTGTTGGTTTACATAGAATGAATGAGTCAACCAATCAGTGTTAGTGGAGGCACATTTTACCCAGAATGCCATCTGTCTGTGTTTGTTACAAAACTTCAGAATTAGTGCAATATTCAACATTAAAAGATATATGTTATATCTTAACTTTGCACAAATGACAGAATTTATGTGGTTTATAGTTTTAGCTTTATCAAAGATGACTTTTCAGTTATCTGATTATCTGTTAATTGAAGTAAATTGTTTGGTTATCTGTGCCCACCACTGATCATGATAAACACTTTTCCTGTGAAAGTCACATTGTTATTGTTTTAGTGTTTCTGATTTGACAGAACTCAGTCGATGAGCTAAATGAGCACTAAGGTGAAAAAACTTTCTACAAACCTGGAAAATAGGTGGAGGTATGTCAGTCAGGGAACCACAATGGTTCACTTTACGTTTGCGTTCAATAGTTAAGGAGAAAACTCAGCTCTCATATATATACCATATATATACCAAATTTTATATTGATAAAAAACAGGCAAAACAAATTTCTTTTTTATTAATGGTAACTGACTGAACTTCAATTTTTTTTTTTTTTTGTTCCATACCATAATATATTAACACATATGCCAGTAGGTGAATTTCCATTACTAGTGGGCCAGATGTGTAAAATATTACTATAATTGTGCCTTTTTATGCTAAAAGCACAACCTTTTGCACAGGTATTGTTTAAATATATAATAAAAAAATATGTCAATATGTCAAACTTAGGATTTTTTAATCAGTATAATTGTGGTTGGAATGGTTTCAGCATGTAAGAAAACAATAATTTGTAGTCTGTATGCCATATAACAGGGCAGGCGAGTGGCTGGTAACCAGGTCTACATCCATGGGTCTTGGCCAGGCTCAGTCCAAAATAGCAACATGGTGTTACATCCATTTGGGCTTACTGCCCATAGGGACAAAGTAGAGGGTCTGATGCTCTGTTCTCTGGTCAGTGGACAAAAGCAAAAGCTCGCCCAATCTGATACTCTGTTATAGTACTTGACTCTTGGAAGTACTTGACCCTTGGAAGGTCACCTTCCTGGTGGGGAGGGAGCCTGAGCTTTTGTGGGAGGCCAATACCATATAGAAATAGCTGGGCATATGTTCACACATAGCATGGGCTCTGGAAGCAAACTCCTGGAGAGGGGCTCCGTAGTTATCCAGTGAGAGTGGTGGGTGTGAGGATACTCGTGTGCCGTTGTTTTGGGGTTTTCCCGGGTGGACGAGAGGGCTTCCTCAATGTGACTGTAATGCAGAGAGGAATCTGACTGTTGTTTTTACATCTGCACCAAACAACAGTTCAGACTACCCAGGCTTTTAGGACACTCTTTAGTGGGATCCTGGAAAAGGTCCTTCCTGGAGACTCCTTAGTTCTACTGAGGAATTCAGTGCTCACATGGGCAATGATGGAGAATCTTGGAGGAGAGTGATGGGGAGGACTAACTTCCCTGAGCTGAATCTGAATGGTGTATTGTTGCTGGACTTCTGTGCTGGTCATGGGTTGTCCATAACAAACTCATTCATTTTCAACCACTTATTCGGGTCTGGGTCGAGGTGGCAACAAAGTAAGCAGCTCAACCTACTCTTCTCTATCCTCGGCCAATTCCTGTAACCCTTCTCGGCTGATTCTATTGCTTTCCCAAGTCAGCTGGGAAAGAGAAACTCTCCAGCATGTCCTAGGTCTTCCCTGGAGCCTCCACCTAGTTGGTTGTGACTGGAAGACCTGAACAGTAAAATCAACCAATCATATAACCTGAACTTCATTAAGAAATGCGTAATCATGAAAATAATTTAATGTCATGATGATGATACTCAGCAAAATTAAACTGGAGCGATCACCAGACCGGTCGCTGAACCTGTAAGTTGTTGTGCTGCAATGCATTATGGGAGTTCTGGGTTTTGGGGTTTTAAATGTTATTATTGTGGTTCATGTTCATTTAACAGTGTTGTTCGTGTTATTGATTTATTGTGTTTTTGTACTTCAATTGGTTTAGTGAGTTAAGGGTCACCATGTTGTCTTAATCCACCCTTTTCTGGCAGAGGACCATGCTCTCAGATTTGGAGGTGCTGATCCTCATCACTTATCACTCAGCCTCAAAACTGCTCAGTGTGCATTGGACATCACTTTGAAATCCATGAAAATCACAAATTGGATTGGTGACAAGGTGAGTGAGTAAGTGAGTGAGTGAGTGAGTGAGTACCTGGGTGAGTGAGTGAGAGAAATAACACTTTATTCTAAACACATTAAATGGTTTCAGATGCAATAGCATTTTTATATTGTTTCCAGCACCACAGCACAAATTCAACATATAATTATTGAACATTGATTTGGTTTTTCTTTTTCATGTTCCATTAATGTTATATATATATATATTTTTTTTAAATAACTGAGCTTTGTATATTTTGGTGCAGAAGTGAAGCAGAGCAGTACTGAATAGTACTTGGCTGGAAGATCATTTGGAAACAACAGCAGCTTTTTGTGTATGTGTGTTTTGTTCTCCTTGTAGAACTGGGCTGTCAAGGCCATTTTGTGTAAAGCTTGTGCCATAACCCAATGCATATCTGTGAAATGCTGTTGTGACCCTAGGTGACTGGGGGCAGCCAAAATATAAATAAGTAAATAATTTTGAACATTTCAGACAGTGTTTTAGTAAGGGTCCTATCTAACAGGGTGTGACTGTTGGAGAGCAGGTGGTGACAAAATGAGTGACCAAACATGCGAACGAGGGACAATGTTAATGTTGATATGTCACTCGCTGAAGTGGCCACTCACAGCTCAAACATGACACGTTTGCACACAAAGTGTTCAGCTCTTAATATCCTGCTATTATCCATGTGAACAGACTGGAAATTCCTCAAACTGAACCCAGTAATGTCAGGTTTTACGGGCGAAAGATGTGGACTCGAATGCAGTGAGGATGAGGTGAAAATAAATTACAAAGGTTTATTGATTGAGGACTCATGGCCATTGAATTGCTGGTCGTGAAGGCACCGGAGCTGGAGACACAGGTTGGAGTGGAATATGAAGGGTACGGTGAATGCAACGGAGCTGACGGATGACTGGAACTGTGGGAAGATAAGAACAAAGGGTCAGAAACAAACAGTGGAATTACCAGATACAAGGGAATCCCAGTTGAAAAATACTGGACCAGGTTACCATAGAAAGGAAATGAAGCTTCTGGTGAGTGTGGAGTAGAACGACCAGGGTATAAATGTCGACTGGGTGATTAGTAGCAGGTGTTCTGACATAATCAGCTCTGCTGCTCAGGCCCTGGGGAAACAGAGGGAGAGAGTGCAAACCAGCAGCACAACAAGTAAGGACAAGAAAAAAATTAAGTAATAAATAAAACGGTAATGATAATAAAGTGCACTCACCGACTTACAGAATGACATCCCTGTAGGATCTACTGTCCTATCTTCCATGTCCAGTATATAATCCATCGCTTATATGATCCTTTCATCCTCGGTTCTGAGATCTGTGCACTGTGATTGTTCACGTGTTGGAACAGCCTCTTCTCCCTGACACAGCAATATCCAGCAGTTCTTCAGGGGTGTGCGTCCTTTAATTTAATTTGATCAGCAATAACACTGTAAGTCTGTTTGGCTGTTCCCTTTTTTTTTTCACTTGTGGTCTCCACAGCAGATCTGAGGTGGATCTCTACGTGGATTTGGAACAGATACGTCCTCCTCTGTCCTGCTGTGTTTTGGCTCTGATGGACACATGATGTCAAATTTCCACAGCACAGCATTTCACTGAAAGATTTATCCAGTTTAAAGACGCGTGTGCACGCTGTGGGAGAGCTAGATCTGAGGAGAGGGTGATGTTCAAAAGAAAGTGTGTCATCATTTTTCCTCAATGATTGTGAGTCATCCTCACAGTGAACACAACAAGGAACTCCCACCACACAAACTTAGAGAGAGAGAGAGAAAGAGAGAGTGGGAGAGGGAGGGAGGAAAAGTGGGGGGGGGGGAGACCGAGAATGTTGGGAAGGTGTCGTAGCACGGACCCACAACAGGGGGCGCAAAGGAACGGACAATGAATAAGCCAAAAAGTAACAATTTAATGTTGTGACAACACACAACTAAACACACAAAATCTGTAAAGTCAATTAACACCAGGCTCGAAGATAGAAGACCCCCGACGAGAGAGGAGCCGCGTCCCACACGGCTTCCACCACCAACGGTCTGAAGAACACCGGAGCCGCCAAGTCCCGAGTCCCCAGGTGGCCTCTGTCTTCGGCTGTCGACCCTGGTACTGCTGGCAGAAAACAAAGGCAGGATGGATGAGTGGGAATTCGCACACTCAGTAATCCACAGTCTGCACTCAGTTAGGAGGGAGCACCTCCACCTCCAATCACACACTCGTGCAGCTCCTGTTTAAACCACTTATCTGGTTTGGGGTGTGAGGCGAAGCCGTCGCTGTCACACCAAACGCCAATCCCACAGATAAGGACAAACACCACAGGATAACGGCTGCAAAAGAAGTTCAGATTATCACTCAACGATATGAGTCAGCAGAGAAAATTACCTCTTCGGTAGTTGATTTCTCGGCGAGGAGGTGGAGTTGCAGTCCGGCCTTTATGGTGATGGTGATGATGAGGAATGAGTGACAGCTGGAGCTGAGGATGAGTGACAGCTGTCACTTCTTCTGGGTCTGGCGCCCTCTCGTGCTTGGAGCCCACACTCCAAGCAGGGTGCCCTCTGTTGGTGGTGGGCCAGCAGTACCTCCTCTTCAGCGGCCCACATAACAGGACCCCCCCCTCAACGGGCGCCTCCTGGCGTCCGACCAGGCTTGTCCGGGTGTCTCTCGTAAAAATCGGCCAGGAGGGCTGGGTCCAGGATGAAGCTTCTCTTCACCCAGGAGCGTTCTTCAGGTCCATACCCCTCCCAGTCCACCAGATATTGGAACCCCCAGCCCTTACGATGGATGTCCAGGAGCCTGCGGACTGTCCAAGCAGGCTCCCCGTCAATGAGCCGGGCAGGAGGCGGCGTAGGTCCAGGAGCACAGAGAGGCGAGGTGTGGTGTGGTTTGAGGCGGGACACGTGGAACACAGGGTGGATCCGCAGTGAAGCTGGGAGTTGGAGCTTCACTGCGGCCGGGTTGATGATTTTGAGGATCCTGAAGGGTCCTATGAATCTGTCCTTTAATTTTGGGGAGTCCACACAGAGAGGGATGTCCTTTGTCGAGAGCCACACCTCCTGCCCGGGCTGGTATGTGGGGGCCGGGGAACGCCGGCGGTCCGCATGGGTCTTGGCCCTTGTCCGGGCCTTTAACAGGGCAGAGCGGGCAGTCCGCCACACCCGGCGGCACCTCCTGAGGTGGGCCTGGACTGAGGGCACACCGACCTCTCCCTCCACCAGCGGGAACAATGGGGGCTGGTACCCCAAACATGCCTCAAAAGGGGAGAGGCCGGTAGCAGACGAGACTTGGCTGTTATGGGCATACTCGATCCAGGCCAGATGGTGACTCCAGGCCACCGGGTGCGCGGAGGTGACGCAGCGAAGGGTCTGTTCCAACTCCTGGTTAGCCCGCTCTGCCTGGCCGTTTGTCTGGGGGTGGTACCCGGACGAGAGACTCACGGTGGCCCCCAGCTCCTTACAGAAACTCTTCCAAACCTGCGAAGAGAACTGGGGACCATGATCTGATACAATGTCCGATGGTATCCCATGCAGCTGCATGACATGGTGGACCAGGAGGTCTGCCGTCTCCTGGGCCGTTGGGAGCTTCGGGAGGGCCACGAAGTGGGCCGCCTTGGAGAACCGGTCCACTATCGTGAGAATGATGGTGTTGCCCTGGGATGGCGGGAGGCCCGTGATGAAGTCCAGGCCGATGTGAGACCAGGGGCGGTGAGGCACCGGCAGGGGTTGGAGGAGTCCCGAGGTCCTCTGATGGTCTGCCTTGCCCCTGGCACAGATGGTACAGGCCTGGACGTAGTCCCGAACGTCGGTTTCCAGGGACGCCCACCAGAAGCGCTGCTGGACCACTGCCACGGTCCTACGCACTCCGGGATGACAGGAGAGCTTGGAGCCGTGACAGAAGTCCAATACAGCAGCTCTGGCCTCTAGTGGGACGTACAGTCTGTTCTTGGGGCCGGTCCCCGGGTCCGGGCTCCTTGCCAGGGCCTTCCGGACGGTCTTCTCCACGTCCCAGGTGAGGGAGGCCACGACAGTGGACTCGGGGATGATGGTCTCGGTGGGGTTCGACAGCCCCGCTTTGGCTTCTTCTTCGTGCACCTGGGACAATGCATCCGATTTTTGTTTTTTGGTCCCGGGGCGGTACGTGATCCGGAAGTCAAAGCGCCCGAAGAACAGAGACCAGCGGGCTTGCCTGGGGTTCAGCCGCTTGGCGGTCCGGATGTACTCCAGGTTCTGATGGTCCGTGAAAACCGTGAAAGGCAACGACGCCCCCTCCAGCAGGTGTCTCCACTCTTCAAGAGCCTCCTTCACCGCGAGGAGCTCCCGATTGCCGACGTCATAGTTCCGTTCAGCTGGGGTCAACCTGCGGGAAAAATAGGCACAAGGATGGAGAACCTTATCAGCCTCCACACTCTGGGACAGCACGGCTCCTATCCCTGAGTCAGAGGCGTCCACTTCCACTATGTACTGGCGATCAGGATCAGGCTGCACCAGAACTGGTGCAGTCGAGAACCGGCGTTTCAACTCCTTGAACGCGGCTTCGCACCGATCCGACCAGGTGAAGGGGACCTTGGTGGAGGTCAGGGCAGTCAGGGGGCTAACTACCTGACTGTAGCCTTTAATGAACCTCCTGTAGAAATTTGCAAAGCCGAGGAACTGCTGCAGTTTCCTGCGGCTTGTTGGTTGGGGCCAATCTCTCACCGCCGCAACCTTGGCCGGATCAGGGGCGACGGAGTTGGAGGAGATGATGGAACTCGCACTTCTCGCCCTTCACAAACAGCCGGTTCTCCAACAACCGCTGTAGGACCTGACGTACATGCTGGACATGGGTCTCAGGGTCCGGGGAAAAGCCCTATGTGACCAGATATGGTTACATAACAGAGAGAGCACAGCAGATAAAAAAAGATTCAGTGCTGTGTGCTCCATTCCTGCAGAATTGTGCACCTCAATAAAAAACAAATAACAAAACAAAATTGCCCTTGTAGAACACAAACCTTGGCCAACACTAGTTTCCAACTGCACAAATTTTTGCCTTGAAAAAAATTTCAAGGTCAAAGTCCTGAGAAGTGGCTTTTCATAAACTAAGTTAGATGTGATCAAATCTCAGGAGTATGTATTTAGTTCATGCACTGGAATCAAAGTTTTTCTGTGGATTTGTCAGATGTTTTTTTTTTGTTTTTGCAACTTTTTCAGATGCTGAATTCTTTTTCAGGTAATTTTCACAGAATCTCTACAATGCACAACTGGTTATTGCTTTTTGACACTTGGTTTCTGAGTAATAACTGGAAGACAGACAAATAGGCATAAAATTGGAACGTCCATCCAATTTTGGTGGTGTAGGTAAATCCATAACAGAAAAAATCAGAGTGACGGAGTGCTGTGCTGCCTTGGTGTTTTCTCTGCTCTCCCTCCCTTCCTGTTTCTCCAGGTGCCGTGTCACAGAGCTGATTCATCACACCTGTCTGCAGTCACCTACACCTGTATTTAAACTCCGCTCCTGCCTCTCCACAGTCACCAGAAACTCAACTCAGCTCAGCATAGCGGTATCTGGCCTCCATTCATCTGTTTTGGATTTTGCATCTTTGCTGTCTTTTTATAATTCTGTGTTTTCCTGGTTTTGACAACTCACCTTTTGCTCTTTGCTTCCAGCATTCCTACCTCCAGTCAGCTCCGTCGCAGATGCCTGGTCCTGGCTCATGATCCACTGCTCATTCTGGTCAAGTTGGCGTCTCCCTGCTCTGGTGTCTCCTCCACCATCGTTTGCAATATTCAGTCATTTTGTCATATCAATAAATTGTTACTTTGTATCATCTCAACTCCCAGCATTTTGGGTCCTAATCATTTATTGGTTCAACTGAACCATTAAGACACTTTTTGATTGAGATATAATGCATCAAATGTGCTTTAAAATATTAAAATCAAATGTCCACAAAATCCACAATCCACACTTTGTCAGGTAATATAGTGGGTGTCACTCTGCACCTCACTTTCAAGTATGAGAGTAACTGGGGCATGTTTGATTAAGATATAATGTAAAATCTATAAAGCAAGAAGCATCTGTGTGAGTATGTGGTTCCCACATCTGTCCTCTTTGTCAGACAAAAAGAGATATGTGAGAATCTTGCTTTGGGATCACCAATATTCCTGCATGTTTTTAGATTTATTTGATTGACACCATGGTGTGCTGTTGGCCCAGTAAGTGACACCAGTGCTGTTTGATGGATTGACATAAGTAAAGAAATGAACATTTTGATCATTACCATAGTAACACCAGAAAGTTTGAAATGAGGGAAAAAATAAAACATTATTTTCCACTGGAATGCAAACACACATTTTCCAAAACTGCACAGCTGTGAATGACGTTTTCTTGATGAGTTTTGTGTTAAATGACAAAAAATAAACTCACAAAAAAGCATTTTAATCCTTTCCTGAATTGCTCAGTTTTTCTCTTCTTTTTTATGTCTCAAGATTATTATTATTATTATTATTATTATTATTATTATTATCATCATCATTCAAATGGATGAATCAGCCCAAATCACCACCAACAGTTTGGAGGGAAAAAAGTAAAAGCTTCCAATAATGAGACCTGGAAACACAGCATGGCAACCTTCACCTTGGAGTCACGTGGTCATCAGCTTCCTCCTAATTATGTGCTGATGAAGTGTGTCTGTTTGTCCTGGAGACTTTTTGAGCCCTCTCGTGGAGACTTTAAGCAGCTTGTTGGTTGTTTTTGGAGGGTGGAGAAATGAATCATGTCCACATCTGCAGGATGGTTGAACATTTCTTTGATGTTCTGGATTTGGATTGTTTTGTTCAGTCTGGTTTGGCTCCACACTGAAGGAGACAAGCACTATGATCCTCCAGGTACCCAGACTGAAGGAAGAAAACACCTGGTGTCAGTGTGGTAGTTCCTTCAAGGTCAGTCTGAGGTCTTCAGCACTCACCGTTTGAGGGCAGAGTTTCTCTTCTGATGGTGAATAAGGGGAGTGTAACTGTTTGAACAAGTGCTGTTAAGTTTGCAGAAGCATGAGATTTGATGGCTTTTCCAAGAATATTTTAAAGTACATGTTACAGTTTTTAACATCCCAGGTAACAAGACAACATGAAAGTACTCATGATTGTCTCTCAGCACACACATGCTAATAATTTGTGATTGCTGATGTATTTTCTTCCTCATTCTGAGCGGTACCAGGTGCATTTCCGGAAGAGGTCTCACTTTGTGTTTTTCGGTGTGTGATGCACATTTTAGAATGAGCAGAAACATCGTAATGACTGATACAGGGGAAACAAACCTGCTGCGTCTGAAAATAAAGCTTCTGAGCTTTCCTTTGAAAGTGATGGCTCAGATTTATAGTGAAGCAGATAAGTGAATATTTACTGAGGGATCCTTCAAATGGTGATGCAAGCACCAAATTTGGCACACATACTCCTTAGACATTACTCTTTTAAAAATGCCGGGTACCCATGTGAACTTTCAATAGGCGGCCAAGAAGGGGTCAATTGAAGTATTACACAGGGGTCAAAATTTAAAAATGCTCCAATCATATTGAAAGGTATTCCATATTATTTGTCTGATCATAAAGATTCCAAAAAGGTATAGTTTGGACTATCTGTGAATGAATGTTCCGGAGTTATGGGGTAAAAACAGCAAGAACAGTGACAAAGGTCAATTTCAATTTGTACAGGGGTCAAAAGTTAAAGTTGCTCCAATTTTGGTAAAAAGTGATGCAAATTATTAGTTAGGTGAATACGGTTTTAAAAAGGAATAGTTTGCATCATGTATCATGCTTAGTTATGTTACAGGGTAGCATATGTCACATGTCATAGAATACAATGGATGCTGATATTGTTTAACCTTTACTTTGCAAACCAAGCATGCAACACAGTCAAAACTATTCCATTTATTAATCCTATTAGCTCAACCAGTAATTTGCACCACTTTTTACCAAAATTGGAGCAACTTTAACTTTTGACCCCTGTACAAACTGAAATTGACCTTTCTCAGTGCTTTTGCTGTTTTTACCCCATAACTCCAGACCATTCATTCACAGATAGTCCAAACTATACCTTTTTGGAATCTTTATGATCAGACAAATAATATGGAATACCTTTCAATATGATTGGAGCATTTTTAAATTTTGACCCGTGTGTAATACTTCAATTGACCCCTTCTTGGCCGCCTATTGAAAGTTCATGTGGGTACCCGGCATTTTTAAAAGAGTAATGTCTGAGTATGTGTGCCAAATTTGGTGCTTGCATCACCATTTGAAGCACTGTTTTCAGTTATCCGCTGCACTATTACAGACAGATGACACACTTCACCCTGAAACTCTTAACTTTTTCAGTCACATTTTGGAACCTAAAGTGTGGTGAGACGCTGTTTGTGTGGAGGCTGATTTATTGAAGCTGTGGGCATGTGTGATGCTATTTTTAACAGACTGCCTGGACACGGAGATGGATTTGTTATAATGGAAAAGTCAGAATACATTTCCAGGAGTTGATGGCACTACGTGCCACAATCCTGAGAGGCAGAGTTGCAGCCGACGAGCTCTCTCGCGTGCTTCTTTGATCGTGGTGCGTTTACATTTAACAATAAAACCATAACACAGTGGTGAGTCTGGCATGTTCAGGATTTTACTCCTTTTGTGTTTTGTGGCCAGATTTTTTTATTTTTTATTTTTTTAACCATTCAGACAGTGTGAACTGGGAGCTGGAATGTGTGCTGTGCAGCTGATGAGACTAGTTTCTCCCCGGCAGCAGATGTGGGGTTTTTTTGTCTTAGAATTTGTTGATACCATTCGTAATTAGCAGAGACTGTTATTGACAGGCTGTTTGACTCTTGGCTGGAGCTTTTACTACAAATTCATCATAATGAACAGTTTTCACTTAAACATATCATCATAATGTGACATCACACGTATGTAAACTTTGGAATTAATCTTTGCCTCAGTTCTTAATGTTGGCAGCAATATTCCATTGAAGCGCATGCTGGGACCCTTCTAGTAGCTACATCACTTGTGAGAAACACCTGAGTACTCTGTTTTTGGATTTGTTTGTTGCAAATGCCGTATGCTCTGAATCCGGTCACAGAAGTGCTCAAAGTAATCCCATTGGATCATTGGATGGTCACTAATGGCATAAATCTAAATTATGATTTCGGTGCAACATGTCCTTTTAATATGAGATTTATTGTCATTACACAAGTGCAACAAATTACATTTACACTCCAATTACCTCAGAGAAAATACAGCAATTAATCAACAATTATTACTAGTTGAATGTAATAACGGCCCGCATCAGAATTAAAGACAACACATACATTTAACATTGTTTATGTGCACTAATCTTGAAGCAGTCATCTGAATTGAGGCAAAGTGGGTGAAGGCTACAGCAGGAGGGGCCTGTGCTGCCCAGCTTGAGGAGTTGAAGGCTGCAGCAGTAAAAACCGCGCTGCCTTCGAGGTGGCAGGGAGGAGGCCAGGGTGAGGGGAGTGGAGAGACACCGGGGGTAATAGGGAGGGAGACATGTTTCGTGTGCAGATGAGTTAAGTTAGATGTCACTACACAACAGCAGGCTGGGGGTGGGGGGTAGATAGATGAGAAGTGGGAGCTGAATTCCTTCACCAAGGCTGTAGATGCTTCTGGGGGAAGAGCAGGGCATTTGGCCTTCAGGAGCCGATAAGGCTGCCATGTTGATGTTAGGCGGAGAGATGCAGAATTCCATTTACTGCACCTCTGACCGTCTAGAGTCCACATTTATGAAGAATATTCTCCAGTCCTCAGCAGCACATTCCTTTGCAATGCAGCGACATGCTCCAAGATGGCATCCATTTTGCATTTGAGTTCAAGAGTTAACGCAGTCTGAGATTACATGGCATTGCCCAACTCATTAATCATGACGAACAGATGAGGGGACGAGATTCTGGTAGCAGGGCAATGCACAAACCAATCAGCACCAAACCTCCCACCATAAAAGTGAATAGAAATGAATCCTCATCGTCTTCCACACAGAGTGGAGCCAAGCATACCACGCTTCATTTCTCTCAGGCGTCAAGAGCATGGTCCACTGGGTAGATTCCATTAGGGCATGCAGGGTCCCCCAGCACTGATTTTTTTGCCGAAAAAAATGGTGTCACTAGCGTTGAGACCAGCTGATCAATTCCATGGTTAATTCAAATCTTAATTTGAAGAATTCACTCTTGTGAAGCTGGGACTTTGAAGGTCAGAGCAGAGATTGAGAACAGAAAGGAGGGGAGGAATACGACCATCCTTGTCGGAGTCCCAAGCTGTTTTAGTTCCACCACTGTTAGAAATCCACCAATTTCACCAATTTTTAGTTTCAGTGGGATTCATCTGAATAAATAATCCATGTTTTAAATCCAAAACAGTCTAAACATGAAGAAAAGTTCCTCCCTCTGTACACACAGCTGCTCCATGAGAGCTTCTCTCCCCCACCAAGTCTTGGCGATTAAATTACATCCACAAAGAAATAAAATAATGTTAAAATTAGTCTGTTTTGTTTTTGTGTCGAGTGGACAAGCCACTGTAATGTGTATAGTGAACCTGAACTACGCTACCCACAATTCTCCCTGCATCGACCAGCCAACCACGTTTTGTGCTTAATGATGTCATCAGCAAGCGACAGGCAGCCTGTCTGCTCTGTGGCTACAAATGCACAATAAACAGACTAAAATGTTTGATTTTAGGGTTTACAAATGTTTTTGACCGTTAAACTGTACCAGCAAAGAAAATGTTAATGGATGATAACTGGTCCGATGATGGTTTTAAAACTTATCTGAAAAGCTAATCCGATAACAAAAACATTATCTTTGATAATCATCTATCAGATTATCTGAACTGTGCCCACCACCAGTGTTGCCACAGTTACTTTGAAAAAGTAATCCAATTACTGTTTACTCCTTGAAAAAGTAACTTAGTTACTCAATTGTAAAAGTAACCAAGTTAGATTACTAGTTACTTTCCCCAGCTGCTGACAACAACCCTCTGCCACTTCAACATGACAATGACACCTGTTTTGCCAAAACTCACTTTATATTCACCCTTTCTTAACTTCAATGAAAATAAATACTTGTTTTATAAAAAGTAAAATAAAGACCTCTTTCTTGACCTCATATTTAACTGTTGACAGCACTGTAACAGTAAAACTTGCAATATCTAACCTACATCGTTTATAAATGTAACTATTAAATTCTTTCTAACATCTAAATTCTAAACATTTTACTTGTCGAAATTATTATTAGTAGTAACTGTAGTAAAAAAAAAAAAAGGGCTTAAAAACTGGACCTTTAATCTATGGGTGTTGTGGGGGAGGGGGGACACATCCTTGCCCCATGCCCCCATTCCATCTGGATTCGCCCCTGCTTTGGCGTTTGAGCACAAAGAATGGATAACATTTATTTATGCAGTGCAGGTGTGCTTGTTGTCACCGTGCTTTAAGAGGTGAGGACGAGTCGTAGCTGCTGCAGAAAACCGATGAAAAGCTCACAGCTCACTTAAAGTGGGCAGTTCAGTCGAACCCCGACCTCCTGCCCACAGACCAAGTGTAATGCTGCTATCGATAATAGTAACGCACAGTGACTTGGAGAAGTAACTTTAATCGGATTACTGATTTGGAAAGATTAATGCGTTAGATTACTCGTTACTAAAAAAGAAAGTGGTTAGATTAGAGCAGGGGTGGCCAAGTTCAGTCCGCGAGAGCCACATTCCTGACACTTAGTTGTCTCCCTGCTCCAACACACCTGAATCCAATGAAAGGCTCATTAAAAGTCTGCTAACGAATCTTTCATTGGATTCAGGTGTGTTGGAGCAGGGAGACAACTAAGAGTGTCAGGAATGTGGCTCTCGAGGACCGAACTTGGCCACCCCTGGATTAGAGTAACGCGTTACCGGCATCACTGCCAACCACTGGTTTAGAGGGTTTTCTTAAAGACCTGAAAGTTCAGCTGCAATTTGCCAGAAGATTCATCTAAGATGCAAGCCTAGATTTGATGTTTTGGTGAAACAATTAAATACTTATAGACTTAAAAGGGGGGGGGGGGGGTGCTCGGTGTCTTTCTCAATTTCAGTGAAGCTTTATTGACATGGGAAACATGTTTACATTGTCAAAGCAAGGTTGGAGCAAAAATTCCCCTCTCTTTCTCGTGCCCTCTCTCCCTCCTTCTCCTCTCTTTTGCCCTCTCTCTGTCTCTCGCTGTTTTCCTGCTAAGCAAACTTGAAATTTCTTGGAAACACGAAGCTTTCAACTGTGAAATAAACCATAAATTTCTAAATGTATCACGAGCTATGCTCACACAAGGAACTCTGGATTAATATTGAAGGATTTTGATGGACTTTTTTTTTTTTTTCACCATTCAGTGAGCTGAATCTCTGTTCTGCTCCTACACTTTGAGCTGCTGTTTCATAGCGTTTCACAGCCTTGGGACATTGAAGCAGCTGATTTTTCTTTAACAATTCAGTTCATTTTTCAGATAATCTGTGCTGAGCAGCACAGACAATTTGGACCAGAGAGCCGGGTGGAAATTTGCCACTACCCGTGGCTTAAAACCCTCGGCTGCAGTGCGGAAGAAACTGCTCAGCTTCAGCCCTGAAACCTAGAGCCCGTTATTTCAGAGAGTAACAACATGAAGAGCCAAAAGTCATGTGACTAGTGGTGCCAACTTGGGGCCAAAAAAAACGTTCGCTGTTGATCTGTTTGGATGTAAATCCAGCTATCTTATTTCTTTGCTGAAAATGTGTCGTGGTCCTCTTTTTGGTCGTCTCAGGATGTCTTCTTTTAGATAACACAAACTAATTGCAAGTGATTTGCTAGAAAAGGACACAACACTTTAGAATAACTCAGCCTTAAGCAAGATAAAATGCACAGAGTTTTTTAAGTTTATTTAAGCCTTCGACACAGAGCTTAGACAAACTGAGTCCTCTAGAGAGACTGAATAGGTGACAACCGCGCTCATCTATTTATTGGAGACCCGCGGGCATCGCTCCTCCTTCGACTTTTTTATTTATTTCATTCCCAAGACATGGTTTTCTATTGGAAGCGTCCTCTAGTGAACCCTAAGCAGGTGTTAGGCCATTATTTCAATGTGACAAACGCTCCCATTAAAACGTGAAGGATTTACAACTGATTTTTTTAAAAGACCTTCAGCCACAGGTGCAGCTGGCCTGAGGCCCTCCGCACGTGGCCTCAGCCACAGGTGCAGCTGGCCCGAGGCCCCTCGCACGTGGCCTGCGGGAAAGCACCTAAAAGGCCTTGGAAAGCCCCTGACAGACTGAATGACTAATAGAGCCCTTTTTTTGGGTTGAACACCTGCTAGTTCAGCCAGAGGACATACAGTTCAGATCAGGACACTTGATAGTTCATCACAGTTCAAATATGGACCTAAAAATTCTTCTACAGTCCCTCCTCTGGGACTCGAAAGAGTCCCATTACATCAACTATACTCTTGGGTTGTTTACTGACAAGACATCTTCATTTGTGCATTGCAATAATAAAAAAAGAAAAACACATCACTCGACTTACTGATAACTCTGGTGCGGATATGAATATCAGTGATACTTCACACGGTAAATATATTGAAGTGCAGGTGAACCTACATACTAAGGCACAAGGTGAGCAATTAGCTGGATTATATCAACGCAAGGTGACATTCAAACATTGAGTTTTGGTGTAATTCAAGGCACTTAAAATGGCCACATAAAACAAGTTACAGCAACTTCTTAATCATGGCAAAGTAAAGGCTTTACATTGACATCAGTGCAACTAATCATCTTCTGGCATCTATTGACTCACTCAACCAGAGGCTCCAACCCATTATACTTGGTTCTACATATTATTTTGTTAAAGCGTCACACATTTATTATTTAAATGCATCAAATAACCCCTACGTTACCACTATTTAGTCAACCAATCAAGAAACTATTCTAAGGTTAGCGCAGCTATGTCTAGTTAAATGATAAACACCATAAATGGTTTCCCTTCATGTCCGTCCTTAAGTCATTTGCCTTAGTCAATCATATAATGGTTTTCATTATAGGCCATTTCTCAACATTCTCCACTTTGTTTTTCTTCTTTTTCAGCTTGTTTTCTAATGCCCTTTTTGGCCAGACGCCAAATTTAGGCGATGCATGTCTCTTGAGGCATGCTATAATTTAAGAAAAAGGGGTCCCTATGGTGCATCTTTACTACTAAATCTCCAAACACGCCGTGTAAGGGTCCCCTTTTTATAACTTTGCAATGTGATATCTATGTGTACACATTTAGCTTTATCTGTGTTACGCAGATGATGGTAAGGACAGACATTTACCCGACCTTCGTTACTAACATATATCCTTCTTTGTTTTTATTTACACTCAGATTTCTGAAACCAGTCCGCAATTCAAACTCAAGAACCAAGATCATAGTCCGTGTTCAGTGCCATTACGTCAGTCCGCGCTCCTCAGCATTTACTCAGCGTCTGAAGTTTTGGGAGAAGTTGGGGAATATGGGGAGGTTGGCCTTTCAGGGGTAGTGGGGGAAGGATCATGAATTCTGGCTTTCAGACAGTCGTGCAGTTCTCTGATGGATCTTTCCAGCTCCTTGTGCTGCTTGGCCAGGTTGTACAGGGCCCCCAGAGAATTCTTGCCCACATTCAGGGTGGTGGTGGCCAGCCCTAGATGTTCCCTCTCCATATGCTCCATCGTGCTGGCTAGCATGTCCATACTAGACTGAAGACCACACAGTTGAGTATGGAGGCCCTCCTGAGCACAAGAGATGTTGGCATTGTCACGGTGTATCCTTAACAGGTATGCAGCTGTCTGACTCAGTTGTGGCATGATTTCCTCAAATAGCTCATGGGGAATGTGATTTGTGAGGGGCAGGAGCTGCTCCAAGGTTTTTGGAACAGACTCTTGTGGAAGACGAAGCTCTCGAACCAAGATTGCCATGTCCAGTGGGGTGACCATGACCAGATTAAGGTTGTGCAGTCCAGGGGACAGGAAGTACAAGGGGGAAGGCATTTCGTGTGTGGGGGGAGTATTGTTGATGTCGCACAGGCAAGTGGTTGGGACACTCTGGGCATTTAGCAGCCTGTACAAAGCTCCCCTCTGTCCTGGTGGGTGAGTTCGACTAAGGTCCACCCCTGCTGATCCTCCTCCAGAGGTACTGGGCTGATCAGAATATCTCTCCTGCCTTGGGGGTGGAAAGCTGGGGACAGGTCCTAGCAGTGAATTGGGTCTAGGATGCACTCGGGCGGTTGCTGCATATGGCCGACCTTGGCTGCCTCCCCTGGAGGGTATCGTTGCCACTGGCACATGTGACTGTCTCCATGGCATCTGCGGAAGGGGTGTGTTCCTGAGTCCAAAGGGTCCTTCAGGTGATGGTGGAGTCCTTGGGCCGACTCTTGCTGCAGGCAGATTCTGTGAAGCCGTCATCGCCAGGTGCTGGAACGATGAAGATCCTTCTGTTGCCAACTGGTTTAGCTGCTGGATGGATGGCGGCTGTGGCGACCAATCATGTCTCGACCACCCCTCCTGTATATCCTCTTCTCCAAACAGTTCTGAGAGTCCAATCAGACTTGATAGAGGCAGATCAGGCATAGGTCCCTGATCAGGGGAGTCTGGTCTCTCAGCCATACTCCTGTGTCCTAGTAATATACATATACGTTCATTATTACAGCTCCATGTCATTCTTTCAGATATGGTCTATCCTATCCCTCATTTTTGTGGGTGCATGTGTGTGAATGTAAATGTGCGTGCATGTCTTCTTCCTCGTCTACAATATCACCAAGCACGGTCCATCCCAGTCCTCCCTATCTGGGGTGTACGCCACAATATTAGGGAGCTGGGGACTGTCGGGGAGGATAATTGGTATTTCATCCATTTCCATATATTCTGGTTCTCTGTCTGTTTCGTTTGTGCTTTCTTCTAGGGCTCGGATGGCTAACAGTGGGAGCTGTCCTACTGTGGATGAAATCAATTTATTGACCAGAAATTTTATCAAGGGAATACCACAACATATTACCAGCAAGACCGCCACCCCTGTTAGTGCCAAGACTACACCTATCTGGTATAACCAGTCTTTCCATGATATCCACCCTCTCCTTAGAGTCCCAAACAGTGAAAACAGTGGGCCAATATTCATTCCATTCCCTACAATGTATCCAGAATCGTCAGTTTCATTTCTCCCTCCTATGGAGTTACTTAACAGTTCCTGTTGCATCTCTTCAAGTGTGATTAAGAGCTCTGTCAAATTTCCGTCTTCCCCTGTACGCATGGGAATAGCTGTGCAACATTCGGTGGCTTTGATCATAATACAAACTCCTTGTTCATCAGCCATCATCATCTATTTTGCATTGTCATTAGCGAGGTGGCGTGCAGTTGTTCGGTTAAGGCTCCTACTGCTGCCAATGTCCAGTTCAGGTATCTTTGCTGATTATACCACAAGTAATTAATCCACTGCACCTCCTGGAACCTAGAACGGATTTTTGGAGTAACCCCGAACAGAGCCAATGCCCATCCCCATTTATCCGCGTCTTCATCTGCTTTAACTCTGCTACTGTCTATGGCTTCTAACTGTCGGGGTATCCCTTCTGGTATCCCATTTCTTACTGTGATGTTGTAGTCTGTTTTAAACGTCATTATTCCTCTTTTCTTACGAAGTTTCTGTGGCATGGGTTGTATTGAATTTGGCATTTCAATTACTGTTATAGCTCCTGTGAGCATCACAGGAGCACAAAGGCCTTTCCAATTAGGGGACAGCGATGACAGGAGTTTCCTTCTTTGTCCGCATATCCAAAGATGTCAGCTAAGGGTACCGTTCCCTTAGCTAAATTTGGAGTAGATACCCATGAAGCATGGGTGAGATTCAGTCCAATTACAGACCCCCCTGTGGCCGGTACTATTTGTTCACACTGTATGCCTGCTGCTGGGAGGGTGTGACAAACGGTAATGTTCCATGCTGTTTTGGCCGGTTTGTATTCTTGCTGCTTTTGCATACACTGTATGTGGTGTTTTGGCTGGGTCATCCCTACCTGCCAATCGCTTATGTATTGTGCTACTAATCCTTTAGCTATACAGAATGGGTGTATCATCCCTTTCTCTATTTTAATCATAGGTGGAACGGTTCCTTCTGTACTTAGGGGCACTGGACAAAGTTTACTGTCGGCAGCATATTTTTCATCACCTACTGCCATTTTCATAACACATTGTGTATAGCATTCTGCTTGGTCTGAGTTATGTTGGGGGCTCCTATAACAGTTGTTGATATCAGGTAGGGGTTTAGCCTGAGGTATCACACCTTTCCGGTGACAGGCTATGCAAGGCTTTTCACTGATCTGCCTAGCCGAAAATTTCAACCATTGGTAAAATAGATTGGTCTTCAACCCTTGTGTACGGGCTAGGTCTGTACTGGGATCCCATCTCCCTAACTGACTGCTTGTTTCTAGGCTTCTAATTGTCCTCTTTTTCCTTGGTTTGATTTTTACCCATTTTGTGGCTTCATGTACTGTAACAGTTACGTCTTGCTTGGTTTCCCTGCATCCTCTTTTATCACAAATTACCTCTATGTTGAGTGTTCCCTCCTCTTCACATTTGATGCTAATGGCTTTGCCTAATATGTAATCCCCCAGCTTTCCCTGTATTCCTATGTTCTTGTAGGCTTTTGATTTAATGTATACCAAATTATATGTTTTTCCTGTGTTTAGAATGCCTTGTTTAGCTGCTATTGCGGCCATGGCCACGGCACAGTCCGTTGTATGTTTTGGACGTCTATGTTCTCCCATACTAACCACCAGTAGTATTGTCAATCCCTTAAATAATTCCTTAATCATTGTTCTGGTGACTGTTGAGATGTACTACTAGATGTGCTACTGAGTGAGCCGTCACTAGATGAGCTGTCACTAGGGATGTGTGGTGTATCTGTGCTTTGTCTGGGTTGTATTTCCTGTGGTTCTTCTGTCGGTAAATCTACTAAGTTGCTGTCCGAGTCTGATGTCTCCTGTGGCCTGTCTATCTGTCGGTCTGTATTTCTGTCTGTCTGTTGGCCTGCGTCTCCAGTTGTTTCTGAGTCTGCATCTGAGTCTGTCGCTGCTCTATCTGGCAGGGATCCACTACTCTCTGAAGCTGTGCGTCGTCTTTGTTCAATCAGTCTCTGTGAGCGCCTTGGCCGGTGTTCGCCTGGCTGCAGGGAGGCGTGGCCTTCCCTCGGTGCTTCTTCTGGCTGCAGGGAGGCGTGGCCGTCGCTCGGTGCTGCTGTAGGGTCTCTGGCTTCTCTTGCTTCCCCCCTTGGCCCGGCGGCTCTGCCAAGACGAGCTTGCCGAGGCCGCAGGGGCGCTGGGCCACCAACCCTACAGCAGTGGTTTAAATGAAACCAAGTGTCCTTACCGTCTACTTTGACTGCTGTACGTGAGGCAAGAATAACTTTAAAAGGACCTTCTCGGCGGGGCCTGTCCCACTTTTTTTTGAACACTTTGACATAAACCAGATCACCAGGCTGGATGCTCTGATTTTCGAGTGGAATCTCTGCTTCTCTGTCTTCTGTAGCACCTTTGACCTGCAAAAAGATAGTTTTGTGTATTTGGGTTAACTGTCTCAGATAATTATGCCATTCGTCTTGTAGCTGCTCCAGCGATGGTCCTTCGTAGGGTCCTCTCAGGTATGGAATAGGCATCGGCCGACCTGTAAGAGCTTCAAATGGTGTCAAATGGGTTAGTCGGTTAGTTTGTGAGCGCATTGACAATAAAGCAAGCGGCAACGCATCCAGCCAGGTTAGTTTGCCATTGCTGTCTGCTATGATTTTTGCTAGTTTGTTCTTTAAAATGCCATTAGCCCGTTCCACCGCCCCATTTGATTGAGGGTGATAAACACACCCAAACTTCTGTTTGATACCCAATTGTTTGAATGTTTCTTGTGTAACCTTGGCTACAAAAGCCCTACCGTTGTCAGATGAGATAGTATCTGGAATGCCAAATCTTGAAAAGACATCTCGGCACAGAAATTTGGCTACCGTTTTATGGTCTTGATTTGCAGAGGCTACTGCCTCAATCCATCAGCTGAATCTGCATATCACTACCAAAACATATCTCATTCGTTTAACTCGGTTTTCAGCTCCCATGTCTATGAAATCCATCATAAGATGTCTGAATGGCCCATCAGGGACCGGAATGTGGGCTAAAGGGGCTGTGAATGATTTCCGGACATTGTACTGTGCACATACCTCACACTCATTCAACAAACGGTCCACTGTAGCTGCCATATATGGTGACCACCAGACAGCTTTTAGTTTGTTCATAATTTGGACTCGCGAACAATGATCGGGTCCGTGGGCCCAAATGATTGCATGTCGTAATAAATTGGTGGGTAACACAAAATGTCCATGACTACTGCGCCACAGCTTGTCTGCTGGCCCCTGACTGCGTGTCTCAATAGCGCCTCGTTTAACCCACATTCGTTTTTCTTCTCCACTGGCCCTACTTTGAGCCACTATCAGTGCGTCAAGTGAAACCAGTGGGGCACAATCTTGGATGGTTAGCAGGGGAAACATATTTTCTCCTTGTGCTCCTTTGCGAGCTGCGTCATCTGCTAGGTTGTTACCTTGAGCTATGATGTTATTATTCTTTTGATGACCTGCACATTTAATGATGGCTACCTCAGACGGTAATTGGAGAGCTTGTAACAGTTGGGAAATCGCTTCTCCATGAGTGACAGGGGTGCCATCTGCTCTCAGGAATCCCCTTTGTTTCCAAATGTTTGCATGTACATGACATACGCCATAAGCGTAGGCTGAGTCTGTGTAGATATTAACACGTTGATCTTTAGCTATCTGGCAAGCCATAGTTAAGGCTTTGATCTCTGCCAGTTGGGCTGAACAAGGCTGATCAATTCCTTGGGACTCCAGTAATTCAAAGGTCTCGCCATCCGTGTTTAGTTTAACTATCCCCATACCCGCATGCAATCCCGCGGCATCCCGAAAGCATGAGCCATCCACGAACAGGGTTAGATCTGCATCTATGGTGTGATTATACAAATGTTCTCTGGCTCTCAAAAAATTCTCTGTCTCTGCCACATAGTTATGTGGAGTACCATCTAACGGTGTGGTCAATTTGGTGGCAGGATTCACCGTGTGACAACGTTGTATTGTTATTTCTGGGGCGGACAACACAACTTCATATCCAGTGCGTCTAGCTTGTGTTAAGACAAAACGTTGACTGGTTAGCAGGGCATGTAACTGATGCGATGTGTACAACGTTACTGCATGGCCCATGATTATGGATGATGCTTTTGAAATGCAAAGGCAGCTGCTGCTAGACCCTGATAGCATGGTGGCAATCCTGTTTCAATGTTGTCAAGCTTTGTACTATAATAGGCCAATGGTTGTTTTCCTTCATTTGTTTCCTGCATTAGTACAGCACATGCATATCCAGCTTTTTCAGTAACATACAAATGGAAAGGTTTCCCATAATCTGGGTTACCTAACGCGGGAGCAGATTGCATGTCTGTTTTTAGGGCCTCAAAAGCTCCCGTTGCCTCATCTGTCCAGACGAGGAGAGCTGCATTGCTTGTTTGCCCCACTGCTCTAATCATGGCACGCAAAAAAAGGTGCAGTTTTTATAGCATAATCACAAATCCACGGCCGACTGTACCCTGCCATCCCAAGGAATGAAAGCATCTGTCCCACTGTTTGGGGTTTGGGAGCCTTGATTATAGCCTCCACTTGGCTTGGGGCTATACATCGCGTGGTCCCACACAACTGTCTTCCCAAGTATTCTACTTGTTGTTTGCAGAACTGCAATTTGTCCTTACTTACTTTATGACCTCCATCTGCCAATGCATGCAATACAATTAATGAATCTTTTTCACACTGTTCTTGAGTCTCTGATGCAATAAGGAGATCATCCATATATTGCACCAATGTACTGGGTATGTCAAGGTGTTGTAAATCTTCAGCCAGGACTTTGTTAAAGATGGCTGGGGACAGGTTCGGTCCCTGAGGTAGCCGTGTATACGTTAGCTGTTGTCCCAGAAATGTGAATGCAAACAAATGTTGTGAGTCTGGGTGCACAGGCACACTGAAATAGGCTGAACACAGATCGATTACTGTGTACCATTTTGCTCCAGCAGGGATGCTTGATAGTATAGTATGCGGATCAGGTACTATAGGTGCATCCATTTCTATTATTGCATTGATAGGATGCAGATCATGTACCAGCCGATACTCTTTGGTATTGTTTTTAGGGATAGGATAGATAGGAGTATTGCATGGGCTTGCAGTTTTTATTAAAACTCCAGCTGCCATTAGTCCCTTAATTACTGGTTTTATGCCTTCAATAGCCTGAGGTTTTAATGGATACTGCCTTTGGTGAGGCAGTTTTGCTCCCGGTTTTACTTTTATTTTTACTGGTAAGGCTGTTTTTACTAGTCCTACATCTGTTTTGCTTTTGGACCACACCACTGGTGGTATTTGCTCTAACAATTTCTCTTGTTGGGCCGATAACACCATCTGTCCCTCTGGTCTAGGATTGAGCTCCACTTTTTGAGCTATAGCCTCATCATTTTAAATTAATTTGTATAAACTGCTGGTCTTTTGACAGATGTACTTGTGGACTTTCCATGTTTTGCCATTCTTCAACTTCTGAGGCTGTCTTTACCATTGGACCTAGGTCATGGGATTCGTACTTTTCTGAGACTAAAAGGGTCACATGAGGCGTGGCATTCGGCACTTGATACCATTGTTGTTCAGCTGAAGTTAGCTTGACAGAAGCTGCGGCCCCTTGGGGGCCTAAATAAATTTCTGTGGTGGTTATGTGAAACAGCCGTTGATTCATCAATGCATCCCAGCAGCATGCATAGTCAGTTTGTTCTTGTTTGGCATCGAACATCAGGGTGACATGTAAAGGTAAACTAGGTGTATATACTGCTTCATAGTGTTGTTCTGCCCAGGGCTTCCATTTTTCCCATTCCAGTTGGAGATTTGAATTTTCTGGTTGTAACTTCAGCCAGTATACCATGGGTTGCACAGGTCGGACCTTGTTTTCCATGTCCATAAGCACCATAATGTTGGTGAGTGCTTCGTCAGGAAAGTGTATTTGCAGTCCTTGATGGGTACACACTATCTGGGTTTGTAGCTTACATAAAATGTCTCTTCCCAGCAAATTCACAGGTGTATTTTGTGAGTATAACAGGGGTGCTTCAATTGTTTTTCCTGCAATCGTTACAGGAAGTGGGCGTGTAAAAGGTATTATTTGAGTTTTCCCAGAGAAGCCGATGGTCTTAATTACAGACCCAGAGAGGGGGAGATGAGCGCCCATTTTCCCTATGCAAGAGTATGTTGCCCCTGTATCCACCATGAAAGGGAAATCTCTGTTTTGTATATTAACGGTGACGGTTGGCTCTTCCTTAGGTATCATCGAAATAGCCAATGCCACCGTTTCCCCCTCTGTCTTCTCTAGGCCTCCCTATTGCCAATAGGCAGAGGGTCCAACCCAAGGTCGGGCCGGACAATTTCTCATTCGATGTCCAGGTTGTCCACAGCTCCAACACTCATTAGAGGGTTGATCCCCTATTGGGGGTGTTGATCCCATAGGCGGTCCCGCTTGACTGTTCCTGGGAGCTGAGTTCAGGAATCTGCTTCCAAATGAAGGTTGGCGAGATCCTCTTCGCCACCCTCCTCTTTGACCTTGGAAGTTCTGTGACTCTCCTCTCCACCCATGACTGTAGGTGGGTCCATTTCCGGGTGTGCCAGTGCTATGGTAGTGATAGTGATGCTCCACTGGTGCTGAGACTTCTCCTGTAGGAGTGCTTCCTGCTGCTCCTTGGGGGCTCTGTGTGGCTGTTACCACAGGTGCCTGTATGGTGGCAGCAGTGTTTGCCGTAAGGCCCGTGCTTGCCGGCTCAGAAGGAACAGGGGTCATCATTGGTGCCTGGGTCTTTGTTTTTTCTTTCTTGACTTTGGTTAGCTCTCCCAACTGCATCTGCACCAATTTTTTCGTCAGGGATTTTGCTGCATCTTCTTCTTTTTGTTTTTCTTTCTTGTAGATTTCAAGATGGTGACAAATATGCTCAGAGTATAAAGCCCAATTCATTTTTGATAGTCCCACGACTCCATCTAGGGCTTTCTGAACCTCATCTGGTAGAGCCTTTTTTACAGTTATTTTAAACAGGATTTCAGTTGCTGGAGAGTGGTTCCATGCATTTCCTGTTTCCTCCGCCCATCTCTTCTGGAATCAGTGCAGGAACTTCTTTGGGCACTCTTCAGGTGTCCACTCCTCATCATCCAATTTAGAGGGATCCAAGACCTCAGGGTACTTTCTTCTCAGTCCTTCCCACATGGAGTTTCTATAGCGATTAAAGGGGACTTCATCATGTTGATTAGTGCCCATCATCTGTGTTAGTCCAACCTTTCCTGCTAATTCTTCAGTGTCATGTTTTCCCATGACATGCATTAGCAAGGCTTTTATGTCACCTAAAGACAAGGTTACCCCTGCAGTGCCTTCTTCTAAGGCAGTTATCCATCTCCCAGCTCCTTGGGTGATGTCTGGCAGCCTGTTGGCCAGCCCCACCATGTCTGTCCAGCTCCATGGGGTATACACATGATGACCATTCCTGACCACCAGTGGGCATATGAGGTCTTCGTCCTCCTCTTCTTCTGTGGGGGCTCCATACTGTCTTCCAGATTGAGTGCGACTGACTGGTTCCAGGCAGTCTATCCAGTTGGTTATATCCTGTTCTAAAGCCGCTATGTCTTTGGCTACACATTGTTGTCTTTGCCTGAGTCGGGCCTCTTTTGCACTCTCAATGACGATCTCACCAGAAATTTTTCGGGTGGGTGGCTCTATAATGTGATTCCCTTGATTGGGCGTCGATTGTTGTAATATTCTTCTTTCCTCGGCGTCCCTATGTCTTTGTATTCTTTCCTTTGCTAGCTGAAGCTGCTCAGCTAGTTCTTCATTATCTCTTCTGGCCAGATCCAGTGTGTCACAGAAGCTCTTGTGCCACTCTTCGGAGCCTCTATAGCCTGTGAAGGTCCAGTCGGCTGACTTATGGTGGGAGGGGACGGTTTTCAGTGGACCTCGATGTGCAGGCGGAGACTTCAGGTCTCTCTCTTTATCCTCGTCTGCCTCCGTGTCACTGTTATTTGTGGCCCCCCCTGCTGGTCGTGGTGAGCGACCACTTACTTTCGGACTTGGAGACCTTGTATGATCCATTTGACAGACTGAGGACCTGTCTCCTTGTGGCTCTCGAGCTTTTAGTGTCAGTGTGAATTTGCCCTCCACATCCATGCCTTGGTCCTCTTCACGAGTTCCTAATACAAATTGTCCAGCTGTCTTTCCCATATCATGACGTTTATATGGGGGTGGCTCTGCTTCCCAGCTCGGTGCACTGGCTTTAGTGTCTTTGGATCTTTCCTCTGTCATTTTTTCTCTTTTCTGCTGTAGCCTCTGTGCTTCCTGCTTGAACAAGGCCAAAACTTATTTTTCTTCAGTGCGTTTTTTGTTGTTATTTACGTTCTTCTGCTGATCTTTAATTTCTTTTTTCTGTATTTCTACCGCAACTGCTTCACACATCACCGGATCAAATGATCCCACCAAAGGCCATTGCCTGCCCCCATGTGACCTTTTGTGCCACTTTCTCATACATTGGTTGGCCTTAGTGCGTTTTCCTGGATATTTTCTTAGTACTAAGTCTGGCGGGGTACTTTCCCGACCTTGACCTTGAGAGTTACCCATGTAACCCTGACAAACGCTATGTGAGGTGTTTCTATGGTGTTCTGGTAGTCCCTCAGGGGCTGTCCTGATCCAGACCAATAACTTGCCGGCTGTAACACCTGTTTTGTATTTTAAACCCTTAAAAGGATTAAATTTCCAACTGTTATGCCCGTCTTCTTTTTCTTTAACTAAATACGAAAATTTACCTGTTTCCCACCGAACCTTCCTTGGGACCACAGTCAGAGTCAACCTAGGAAACAGTTCTTCACCTGGATCGGTTGGCAGTGTTATTAAATGATTTAATGGTATGCTAATTTCTTTATTAGGATCAGCACAAAGCAGCTCCAGCCACGCAGTTAAACCCTGATGCCACAGACGTCTTATCAGCAGCTCCCAATTAATTAGAGGGAATTGTTCTTTCTTTTGCTTCAGATTGACTACCTTAGTAATCTGCCATAATTTCTGATTGATCTCTTGTTCGTCCTGCCAATGTTCTGCTCCTACACTGTCAAAATAGGTCCTTTCCAGCCAAAAATGTGTCCTGATTCCCTGGGTTTCGATGTCTCCGTCAGTCAAGTAATGTTCTGGGAGTATTATTTCATTATCACTTAAGTCTCCCATCAATGACTGTCCCAAGCATTGATCAGTCTGTCATCTTTTTCACTATAATCTAAGCTTTAACTCTTTTGATTTATAACCAATTTTATTTCTTTACTCCTCTTACAACCCTAACACTTCCTAATTTCTTTGCTCTCGACTTTCTATTTTCCTTTTAATTTTTTACCTTTCTGCTTCTTGTCTTTTTCTGCTATGTTTGTTTATTAGTTTTCTTTCTTTGAAATAATATCTACCTTCTCTGTATTTACATAGCAGTCTCTTTTCCTGTCTTTTTCTTCACCGTCTCTGTTTCACACTTTCCTCTCTGCCTGTCATGCACCTCCCAAGTCCTTCTGTTGGGTCTAAACGCCTCCTCCTTGTACCTACTCTTCACATTAATCTTGTATGTCAGCCAGCCTGCAAGCTCTCACAGCTTTGCCTGCAACTCCCCGATTACTCTCCGCTCTCCCACACCAATCTTCAAAAGCTTTATACACAAAAATTATTAAAAACAACTTTCTATATATCTCTATCTAGACTTCTGCCACTTTTCACTCCGCGGCTTTAAACAACCTTTTATTCACTTAACACCAATGTGTTCTGTTTAAGCATGTATCTCTTCTTCACGTTAGACAGCTTCTCCGGCGCTGCCAGCAACTTCATATATTATTTTTTTTTTACAAGCCCTCTTTGAGCGTACAATATTTCATTTACTTCTACGCCTTACCGCGCCTCGCGTGCGTATCCTGTGCCTTTCTGCACTTTCTTCTACTTTTTTTTTTCACTTACTGAGCTCCTCGTGAGCTTAATGTGCCTTTGCACTGAAAATATTCTCTTTTTCTTTTCTTATAAAAAACTCATATTACTGTGTACTTAATTACTTATTCTTCTCCCACGCCCCACAAGCGTGTATTTGGTGCCTTACTGCACTATTTTCTGCTTCATTAATTCTCATGTATTCTGCACTAACTCTTCATTCATTTTTTAAATTTTTTTTATAGTTTTTCTCTTTTCTTAAAAAATGACGTCCTTTATTGAGCTCTTTTACTTACTGTCAGCTGTGCTACTTTGCACTTTTCTCTTTAAATCTCTTTATCACGTACGGTATTTCTACTGCGCCCCCTCAGGCGCTTATCTTGTGCTTCCTCTGCACGTATTCTCTGTTAAACTCTTTTTCTCACTTATTTCACTTCAGTCTCTGATAAACTCTTTAAATAACCTTGTATTACCTTGTATCTATTTGGCAGTATACTCCCCTAAATTAACCCCTACAGCGCATGCTATCAGCCGGCACGTTAGTAACGAATTTCAACACCAATTATTCCCCAAGCATCCAGGTTAGTTCTCCACGCACTCTTTTCCGCACCAGAGTTCATGAACATTCCTGACCTTTCACTCACACAGACATTCTTTTTCCCGGGAACACACACACCTTCTGAGCATTTTATCTACAAGGCCTGATAATTTTCAATCTTATCTTTTTTTGTCTTTTATCAATTTTCTTAGTCCAGGTTCTTTTGGGTAAGAGGCAATTAAAAATATCACCTGTCAACTTGGGCGGAAATCCCGACTCACTCCTCCAGATCGTGCAGAAGTTATAAAAGGTTTCTGCTTACCTTTTAGTCGTGATCACTGTTATTTACGGTCTGGAGGGATGAGCTGGACTGCCCCAGGCTGCCGGAATGCCCCTGGACCCTCCTGAAGCTGGCTCGCCAAGTTCTGTCGTGGTCCTCTTTTTGGTCGTCTCAGGATGTCTTCTTTTAGATAACACAAACTAATTGCAAGTGATTTGCTAGAAAAGGACACAACACTTTAGAATAACTCAGCCTTAAGCAAGATAAAATGCACAGAGTTTTTTAAGTTTATTTAAGCCTTCAACACAGAGCTTAGACAAACTGAGTCCTCTAGAGAGACTGAATAGGTGACAACCGCGCTCATCTATTTATTGGAGACCCGCGGGCATCGCTCCTCCTTCGACTTTTTTATTTATTTCATTCCCAAGACATGGTTTTCTATTGGAAGCGTCCTCTAGTGAACCCTAAGCAGGTGTTAGGCCATTATTTCAATGTGACAAACGCTCCCATTAAAACGTGAAGGATTTACAACTGATTTTTTTAAAAGACCTTCAGCCACAGGTGCAGCTGGCCTGAGGCCCCCCGCACGTGGCCTCAGCCACAGGTGCAGCTGGCCTGAGGCCCCTCGCACGTGGCCTGCGGGAAAGCACCTAAAAGGCCTTGGAAAGCCCCTGACAGACTGAATGACTAATAGAGCCCTTTTTTTGGGTTGAACACCTGCTAGTTCAGCCAGAGGACATACAGTTCAGATCAGGACACTTGATAGTTCATCACAGTTCAAATATGGACCTAAAAATTCTTCTACAAATGCCAGGTTGTTGTGCATTTGGAGGCACAAATAGACAAAACAAGGGCTTCAATATGTACAGATTCCCATGAGATCAAACAGAAGAAAAATTTGGGAAAATAATCAGCTGTGTGGGATGGAAGCAACTTCAGTAAAACTCTCCTAAACCATCATCGTACAAACCAGATATTCAGTCACTGGACAAAAGTCCTAATGTTTGCTTTCCACGTAATAAACACAGTATATAACAGATTTTTTCCTCACATCAGATAAAATGTCCTTGCATGTGGGACCAGTGTTATTGTTGTCAAATTTTATCCAGAATAAAGCATAATCCATCAACAGAACTTTTAAACTTTCACACACGTCCGTGTCATGACACGGAGTTGCAGAAGCATAAATCAGGCTTTAAATTAGTGAAATAAATCATAAATTTGATATCTTGATTTTGATAGCACATGTACCTGTATGTATTTGGTTAACTGATTTAAAATAAAAAAAAGTAGCACAATTGGCCCCAAAAATGGCACAATGTTCTCACTTGACTTTGCTCTCTTAATAAAGAAAGAAACTCCCCTCTTCACGCTCGGCAGTAAGCAAGCAGCAGCAGTGGAGAGGTTTCACAGACATGGCTTCTCTCTGGTATCGGAAAACACCGCAGGTTGTATCGGTATTTTCCGATACTTGAATTACGTTTGTATCGGACATCGATCCTGGATCGGATCAGTCCCAACCTTAATATGTTCTTTTTTTAAGTTAAGGATCATGTGGCTAGTTTGCTTGTTTTCAGAGCAGAAGTCCCTGATTGTTACCTGTGCCCATGTGCCATGTAATGTGGGGATGTCAGAAAGGGCATCTGGTGTAAAATATCTGTCAAATCAGCATGCAGATGTACAGTAGTGTTCAGAATAATAGTAGTGCTATGTGATTAAAAAGATTAATACAGGTTTTGAGTATATTTCTTAGTTACACGGGAAACAAGGTACCAGTAGATTCAGTAGATTCTCACAAATCCAACAAGACCAAGCATTCATAATATGCACACTCTTAAGGCTATGAAATTGGGCTATTAGTAAAAAAAAAAAAAGTAGAAAGGGGGTGTTCACAATAATAGTAGCATCTGCTGTTGACACTACAGACTCAAAACTATTATGTTCAAACTGCTTTTTTAGCAATCCTGTGAATCACTAAACTAGTATTTAGTTGTATAACCACAGTTTTTCATGATTTCTTCACATCTGCGAGGCATTAATTTTGTTGGTTTGGAACCAAGATTTTGCTTGTTTACTAGTGTGCTTGGGATCATTGTCTTGTTGAAACACCCATTTCAAGGGCATGTCCTCTTCAACCATAAGGCAACATGACCTCCTCAAGTATTTTGACATATCCAAACTGATCCATGATACCTGGTATGCGATATATAGGCCAAACACCATAATAGGAGAAACATGCCCATATCATGATGCTTGCACCACCATGCTTCACTGTCTTCACTGTGAACTGTTGCTTGAAGTCAGAGTTTGGGGGTCATCTCACAAACTGTCTGCGGCCCTTGGACCAAAAAAGAACAATTTTACTCTCATCAGTCCACAAAATATTCCTCCATTTCTCTTTAGGCCAGTTGATGTGTTCTTTGGCAAATTGTAACCTCTTCTGCATGTCTTTTATTTAACAGAGGGACTTTGTGGGGGATTCTTGCAAATAAATTAGCTTCAGACAGGCGTCTTCTGTCACAGCACTTACAGGTAACTCCAGACTGTCTTTGATCATCCTGGAGCTGATCAATGGGTGAGCCTTTGCCATTCTGGCTATTCCTCCATCCATTTTGATGGTTGTTTTCCGTTTTCTTCCACGCATCTGTTTTTTGTTTTGTTTTGTTTTTTTTGTTGTTGTTTTTTTGTCCATTTTAAAGCATTGGAGATCATTGTAGATGAACAGCCTATAATTTTTTGCACCTGTGTATAAGTTTTCCCGTCTCCAATCTTTTTAATCAAACTACACTGTTCTTCTGAACTATGTCTTGAATGTCCCATTTTCCTCAGGCTTTCAAAAAGAAAAGCATGTTGAACAGGTGCTGGCTTCATCCTTACATAGGGGACACCTGATTCACACCTGTTTGTTCCACAAAATTGACGAACTCACTGACTGAATGCCACACTACTATTATTGTGAACCACCTCCTTTTCTACTTTTTTTTTTTACTAATAGCCCAATTTCATAGTCTTAAGAGTGTGCATATCATGAATGCTTGGTCTTGTTGGATTTGTGAGAATCTACTGGTACCTTGTTTCCCATGTAACAATAAGAAATACACTCAAAACCTGGATTAATCTTTTTAGTCACATAGCACTATTATTCTGAACACTACAGTACTGTATCTGACTTGCTGTAGTGACCCAAAGGGGAAACTGAAAAAACGTTTTGAAGAGTCAAGGGGGGGGGGGGGGGGGGGGGGGGGCTGGACTTTTGCATTTTTAAAATCTCAACTTTTAAAAATGGCACCAATATAAATGAAACTAAGTATGTGTCCAAATAAACCATAAATTAGTTAGTTTATTTATGCTGATGTTAATACTCGAGATAAATGAAAAGTAGCTCTGCTGTGAACTAGGATATGTTCTTTCAGTGTTTGACCACAGCAATGAGTCTGACTTTAGTCAGTCACAGGTTCGCTGTGGTAAAGATGCTCTCTTGCTTCGCTTCTCCCTCATCCAGCATATTGGCCTGTATTTTGAGGGTAAGAACTGACCAGGAACAGAACATTCTACAATCATAACTGATATTCCTCAATGTCACAGAATATTTGTCCTTAAATCTCAAAGTAAACATGTATCATCGTTTTGACTGTTGGGGTTTTTCCGTAATTATTGTATGGCCTTGCCTTACAATATAAAGCGCCTTGGGGCAGCTGTTTGTTGTGATTTGGTGCTATATAAATAAAAATTGATTTGATCATTATAATGAGAATCTTTATACTTAATTTGAACTAGGACTGTCAATACTTATCCTGACAGGCCAGACGTGAGTGTAGGAGGGCGGAGCGCAAATGGAAGAAAGATGGACTGACCGTCTCCTATCAAATTCTTAAAAAAACGTTGGAGAAAATTCCAAAATATGGTCAGGTCTGAAAAGGCAAAATACTTTTCCAATCTAATTTCTGATAACTGGGACAAACCTTGTGTTCTTTTTAAAACTATTGGATCTTTGTTAAACCCTGGCCAATACACCACTTTGGAAGCAACTCAAGTTGTTTGTAATCGCTTTTTAAATTTCTTTTGTGATAAGGTCGCCAGTATTAGGGCTGGGATGACTGTCACTTCGGCCAGTTCAATCATGGCTCACACCTGTTCTGCTGTGTTAGACCGGTTTGAACCTGTTATTTTCAGATTTATCAAATATTGTTAAAAATCTCAAACCTTCATTTTGTCCCTCAGACTGTATCCCCCCACGACTCTTTAAAGAGGTCTGGGGAACTATCGGCCCTGATGTTGTTGTTTTGGTCAACGGCAGCCTTATGTCAGGAAAAGTTCCTGCGTTTTGTAAGCAGGCTGTAGTTGAGCCTCTTTTAAAGAAAGCGAGTCTTGATAACTCTGTTATCTCTAATTATAGGTCCATAGCTAAGCTTCCTTTTATTTCAAAGATTTTGGAAAAAGTGTTCTTGTACAACTACAAGAGTTTTTAGAAACAAACATTTTAGACAGTTTTCAGTCAGGTTATAAATGATTTCACGGCACGGAGTCTGCACTTTAAAGGTTTTTAATGACCTGTTTTTAATCACTGATTCTGCCGTTTTGGTGCTTTTAGACTTGACTGCTGCTTTCGACACAATTGACCATGCAACTCTTTTATCTCTTCTTGAGAACTGTGTGGGTGTCAGGGGGACAGCCTTGGACTGGTTCCACTCTTATCTTACAGGCCGTTCATTTACTGTCAGGCTGGGGGAGTCCACCTCGTCTTCTGTTCCTCTGAACTGTGGAGTCCCCCAGGGTTCTATTCTTGGGCCTATTCTCTTCACCCTATACCTTCTCCCGTTAGGTCAGGTGTTTAGAAAACATGGCATATCTTATCATCTTTATGCAGATGATACTCAAATTTACTTGCCTATTAAGAAGAACTCTAGCAGCCCCCTGACACCCTTGCTTGTGTGCTTGGAAGACGTCAAGGCTTGGTTGGCTCAAAATTTTTCTTATCTTAAATGAGAACAAAACCGAGGTGATTGTGTTTGGGTCCAGTATTGGTTCCACAGCTCGATTAGACCTGGGCCCTCTCAGTCAACACATGAAGCCCACAGCCACCAACCTGGGTGTCATTATGGACTCTGATCTTAAACTGGACAGGCAGGTCAAGGCGGTTGTTAAATCCAGCTTTTATCAGCTTCGTCTTTTAACCAAAATTAATTTTATCCTTTTCTGACTTGGACTACTGCAATTCACTTTTTTTTGGAATTAATCATAATACACTTCACAGATTGCAGTTAGTCCAGAACGCTGCTGCACGCCTCTTAACTGGGAGCAAAAAACATGAACATATTACACCCATTCTTGCATCTTTGCACTGGCTCCCTGTTAATTTTAGAATTGATTTTAAAATTTTGTTTTTAAAGCTTTAAATGGACTGGCCCCACAATATATTGTAGACGTCCTCCAAATTTACTCCCCAGCGCGTGCTCTGAGGTCTGAGGGCCAGCTCCAGCTTGTGGTGCCTAGGACGAGACTTCTCTGTGGCTGGGCCCAGACTCTGGAATGCTCTGCCTCTCCACGTTCGAACAGCCCCCACAGTGGAATGTTTTAAGTCTCGTCTGAAGACCCACTTTTATTCTCTGGCTTTTAGCTCTGCATGAGTTGTATGGTCCTCTGTCTTTGGCCCAATGTTTTATTTATTTATTGTTTTTATGTTTATTTATTTATTTATTAGTATCTGAGTGGGTTTATTGTTTTGTATAGTTTAATCATTTTTATGTGCAGCACCTTGGAAACTGTTCTGTTTAAATGTGCTATATAAATAAAGTGGATTGGATTGGATTGACATGATCTGTCACTGGAACATTATGTCAACAGTCTCTTGGTCTCTCCACAGGCAAGTCACAGCCCGATAGCTGTAATAGTTCTGTTGACTCCTCCAAGTCATGGCAGCTCCTGAAGCTTCCCTATGCTGATTGCTACACTGAATTATGGGTAAACATTCTTCACCATGGGAAGTCACTCAAACTGTAGTGTTACAGTCCAATAATGACTGGAATGAGTTGTTTCAGGTCAGCGTGGTTAATCAACTACTGGATCAGACGTTTCTCACTTGATAATTTGCAGCGTGAAAGACGTGCGGACGGGTCCGCGCGTCGGGACGCAGCCGGCGCGGTGCGGCGGCACAGGAAAAACACCTCCGTGTTGATAACCATTTGTAAAATCCAGGCAGCTTTTGATGGCTTTCAGTGGAGTGAGTATATGAGAAATTGTTTAACAGCTGGACATGTTCCAACTTGTCCTTAAGGCTTCCAACAGAGGTGTTTTTCCTGTGGCGGAGCATCGCAGCGGCTGCGAGCCGACGCTGCAATCCGTCCGCATGTCTTTCATTAAAAAAAATCTCCTTTAACAGTGGAATATCCGGATAAAATGCTGAAACCAACTTCTTCTGAAACTTCTGTTCTCTCACGACGTCCTGGATCAATACAGCCTGAAATGTGTAGGTTTTCAGCTTGAAACATGCTGACGACGGCACCTGAGAGCGCTGCGCGACGTCTCGCACCATGGGAAGTCCTTAAAGAGACAGTATCACCTCAAAATCTCTCATCAGCCGTTAAAATTTTCACCGAAAACCAGCTTAATTTTTCGAACCGTGTCCACTTCGATGTGTCTCACAGGTTTAGAAAAAATTTTGATCAAACAAAGCGCCAGTCTCTCAGCAACTTCTCAGACAAAGGAATTCCGACGAGGGGCTGGACGACTCCTCCCACAAGGAGTGCTCACAGGCGAATGACGTCACCGACAGGTGTGGAAGAACTCACGCATGCGCACGAGGGTTCAAGCATGTCTGACGTAAAAACATATGAATGAAATCCATATAGTTTTTGAAAAAAATAAAAAGGACCTATACTTTATTGACAGACCTCGTAAGTAATGTGCAACATGAGGTTATAACTGTTACAGTTGGGCTGTTCACAAACCGAGCAAGAACTCTCAACACAATGTTTGATGTAATGAAACGTCTTGATACAGTGGACTAGAAATGATAAATGTCCTTATAACAGATGTTGTATAATGCCATACCTCTGAATCAGGGGTGGCACCCCTGGGTGCTACATGACAACCCAGATTTAATGTCTCGACACAAACTCAACACTTGACAGATGTAAATGCCTTTTAAATATCCTAAATTAGCACATTATAAAATATGTAGCTGGAGTTTTCAAGGGTGGTAAGTTTCTGAGTTTGTGTGAGTCCACAATATTAGAATCCTAGACCTCAACAGTTTTATTTTTTAGAACTCAACCCTCTTATTGACTTAATTTACTGTCTAAATTTATTTAAATTGTTTAGGTTCTTATCATATACACTCTTAACTACGCTGGTTTAAAAAAAAAAAAATCTTTCATGGAGTTTAACTGATTTGGGGTTCTGAATCAGAGTTCCCATTTCCTCTATTGCTTTTTTTTTTTTTTGCAATGTGCACTTTCCCCATTGATGCTTTATGCAAAAGCTGATCATTAAAGGGTCCCTGCCAAGCTATGACATTTTTACATATTCTTGAATAAAAAAGCTTTATCCACGTCTTTTTTTTTTTTTTTTTTTTTTTAATACCATAAAATTACACTGAACAAGGATTTGGATGTTTCGTCACCCATATGAGAATTTGTATTTACTGCCTCTGAGCTTGGCCTACTTTTTTGCTGTGACAGATATGACATGCGAGTAAAGGTGTCGAAGCGAAGATCTGTTTACCAACATGGCAGACACAGACAGCGAAGACATAGTGAGCAGTTACAGAGAAGATTTAAGTGACATATAGATTGTTTTTGAAGATGAGGAAATTTCTGATGAACGACGCGACAGTGAAGATAATGAGGGGCTCCAACCGAATATGTTCGAGCCGTACACAACAGAAGACGAGGATGAAGCAGAGGTGTCTGGGGATGACAACAACGAAGGCGCTATTGAGGAGGATATAAGCTCCTTACAAAACACAGAATGGTTTGTTCACTTACCACGTTTTCTTATAAATCATTTATTCCTGGATAATAGACAGCACCACCTGCATTTTGATCAATTTGGACCTCGACTGTGGTGTGTTTTATGTGTATGAAAAATTATTTCAGCAGCACAGCGTGCTTGAACTCAGGACTTTGTTCTAAAATCACTGAAAATAAAGATTCTGTATATATTTATTCATTTATGTTGGTTTCTTGTGATTGCAAATTCTTCACATTTTATTCAAAGCAAATGATTGCTAATCTTTATCTGAAAAACTGTAGACCCACATGGCATGGGTAAAAGATTTTCTAAATAAAAAAAATTTACTTTATCGGTTAAATTTTATCAGGCATAATATTGTAGAAAAATGTTTATGCTAAATGGAGACTTTTATGTCTAAAATACACATACAGAACATCTATAATCAAACTGTATCACATCTAATCTACAACCCCTGGCAATAATTATGGAATCACCGGCCTCTGAGGATGTTCATTCAGTTGTTTAATTTTGTAGAAAAAAAAGCAGATCAGACATGACACAAAACTAAAGTCATTTCAAATGGCAACTTTCTGGCTTTAAGAAACACTATAAGAAATCAGGAAAAAAAAATTGTGGCAGTCAGTAACGGTTGCTTTTTTAGAACAAGCAGAGGGAAAAAAAAATATGGAATCACTCAATTCTGAGGAAAAAATTATGGAATCATGAAAAACAAAAGAATGCTCCAACACATCACTAGTATTTTGTTGCACCACCTCTGGCTTTTATAACAGCTTGCAGTCTCTGAGGCATGGACTTAATGAGTGACAAACAGTACTTTTCATCAATCTGGCTCCAACTTTCTCTGATTGCTGTTGCCAGATCAGCTTTGCAGGTTGGAGCCTTGTCATGGACCATTTTCTTCAACTTCCACCAAAGATTTTCAATTGGATTAAGATCCGGATTATTTGCAGGCCATGACATTGACCCTATGTGTCTTTTGCAAGGAATGCTTTCACAGTTTTTGGTCTATGCAAGATGCATTATCATCTTGAAAAAATGATTTCATCATCCCCAAACATCCTTTCAATTGATGGGATAAGAAAAGTGTTGTGGCTGGGGTGCCTGGCTGGCTTTTGTTTCTGTCCTCTGTTTTCTGTCTTTTGTTTTTCCTTCCAGGTGGCATGCGTTCAGGACTGAGTGGCTGTGTGGCTGAGTTATTAGGACCTCACCCTGATCACCTGAGGCTGGTCATGTGCAGCTCGTCAGGACTCACAGCTGTGGTGCATCTTTATGGATTGGGGCATGGTTGCATTTAAGTCTGGAGTACACAGTGTGTATTTGCCAGAGACTCGACCTTGTGACCAGACGGGTGAGATCGACGTCTAGAGAACCATCTCATCATCATGGATGCAGAGACCGTACCAGGTTTGATGCCATGGTCTGTGAAAGAGGAGGGGGTGAGGTCTCACGCTCGTCAGCACACTTCCTGAGGTACTTTAGGTTTTGTGACTAACATGAGTACAGTCAGTAGATGTGGTGTCCCTCACACCTTATTATATTGAGCTGTTATGTTAGTCGTTTAATCAGCTTCCACTGCAGTGGAGAATTGAACTGGGTGTTCCATGCCTGCAGGGTGGGAAGCTGATTGGTGATTAAGCCAGGAAGTGTTTGCTGTTTATGTACACCTTTGAGTGGTCTCTCTGTGTGTGGAGTGGTGGACTCACATGATGGTTTCTTCTTTCACAGACTCGGTTGGTCGCGGCCACCTGGGGGGGTGTCGGCGGGGTCCTTGGGTCCGAACTGTTCTGGCTCCGTACCGTTTGTGCTGCTGGGAGCGCACCGTCTTCCACCTTCGCCAGACCGCGCACTTATTTGTTATTACTTAAGCACTCACTGTTATGTTATTAAATTCTGTTATTCTTTGAACCGTGCTCTGTTTCCTTTTTGCTGGGTCCTGTCAAATGCTGGTCGGTTCTCCGACTGCGTCCGACACATAACAAAAAGTGTCCAAAATATCAACGTAAACTTGTGCATTTATTGATGATGTAATGACAGCCATCTCCCCAGTGCCTTTACCTGACTTGCAGCCCCATATCATCAATGACTGTGGAAATTTACATGTTCTCTTCAGGCAGTCATCTTTATAAATCTCATTGGAACGGCACCAAACAAAAGTTCCAGCATCATCACCTTGCCCAATGCAGATTTGAGATTCATCACTGAATATGACTTTCATCCAGTCCACGATTGCTTTTCCTTAGCCCATTGTAACCTTGTTTTTTCTGTTTAGGTGTTAATGATGGCTTTCGTTAGGTTTTCTGTATGTAAATCCCATTTTCTTTAGGCAGTTTCTTACAGTTCGGTCACAGACGTTGACTCCAGTTTCCTCCCATTCGTTCCTCATTTGTTTTGTTGTGCATTTTCGATTTTTGAGACACATTGCTTTAAGTTTTCTGTCTTGACGCTTTGATGTCTTCCTTGGTCTACAGTATGTTTGCCTTTAACAACCTTCCCATGTTTGTATTTGGGTCCAGAGGTTTAGACACAGCTGACTGTGAACAACCAATATGTTTTGCAAACATTGCGTGATGATTTACCCTCTTTTAAGAGTTTGATAATCCTCTCCTTGTTTCAATTGACATCTCTCGTGTTGGAGCATGATTCATGTCAGTCCACTTGGTGCAACAGCCTCTCCAAGGTGTGATCACTCCTTTTAGATGCAGACTAACGAGCAGATCTGATCTGATGCAGGTGTTAGTTTTGGGGATGAAAATTTACAGGGTGATTCCATAATTTATTCCTCAGAATTGAGTGATTCCATATTTTTTTTCCCTCTGCTTGGTCTAAAAAAGTAACTGTTACTGACTGCCACAATTTTTTTTTCTGATTTCTTATAGTGTTTCTAAAGCCAGAAAGTTGCCATTTGAAATGACTTTAGTTTTGTGTCATGTCTGTGATCTGCTTTTTTTCTACAAAATTAAACAACTGAATGAACATCCTCCTAGGTCGGTGATTCCATAATTATTGCCAGGGGTTGTACTTTGAATGAACAGAAGTCTGAACAAAAAACAGGCTGTTCAGTTTACATGCATATGTATATATGGGAAACACATTATCAGTCACTATGTCTTCACTGTTTGTGTCCTGCTGAGGTTGGTAAAGCAGATCCTCGCTTCAATACCTTTTACCTCCCCTGAGCTGTGTAACCTGCGTCCTGCATATGTGTCCAGCCCATCTTGCCTGTCAAAACTGAGACTGCAGCTCTTGCTTCGATTGGCAACAACACATTCAGATTCAGTGCCCCCAAATTACCCAAAATCTGTTGAAAAATCGTGTTGATCAGTGTTTCTATTCACTTCACTTTTAAATGAACCACGGTGGAAATAAGGGTTTTCACTTGTCCATGTATTTACAATTATATACTTACATTGAACTTGCTAAATAAAATCTCACAACCAGCATACACATGGATGCCACTTTGCTTTAATGTATAGATTTACTGCCCACTGTTGGAATGGCATGTCTCAAATGTAAGTATAAATGTCCATTGTTCAGTGTTAGTTGCTAATATCTGTAGTTTCTCCAAAAATTAGTCTTATCAACATTCAGTTTTGGTGTTCATCCTTGACCCAAAGTACATAAGAATGCTAAACTGTAATGGCCAGCTCTCCCCAGTTTCTCTGTGATCGTACCACACACACAGAGGCCACTTGGCTATTAATAAATTGTGAACTGACCACTTGTTATGGGAGGAGTTGGACTGCTGCAGTTGCAAGGTTTCACATGGAATTTGTTTTCTGCCTCAAAGAACTCAACAGTGATCATCACTCAATCAATCAATCAATCAATTTTTTTATATAGCGCCAAATCACAACAAACAGTTGCCCCAAGGCGCTTTATATTGTAAGGCAAGGCCATACAATAATTATGTAAAACCCCAACGGTCAAAACGACCCCCTGTGAGCAAGCACTTGGCTACAGTGGGAAGGAAAACACCTCCCTTTTAACAGGAAGAAACCTCCAGCAGAACCGGCTCAGGGAGGGGCAGTCTTCTGCTGGGACTGGTTGGGGCTGAGGGAGAGAACAGGAAAAAGACATGCTGTGGAGGGGAGCAGAGATCGATCACTAATGATTAAATTGCAGAGTGGTGCATACAGAGCAAAAGAGAAAGAAACAGTGCATCATGGGAACCCCCCAGCAGTCTACGTCTATAGCAGCATAACTAAGGGATGGTTCAGGGTCACCTGATCCAGCCCTAACTATAAGCTTTAGCAAAAAGGAAAGTTTTAAGCCTAATCTTAAAAGTAGAGAGGGTGTCGTCTCCCTGATCTGAATTGGGGAGCTGGTTCCACAGGAGAGGAGCCTGAAAGCTGAAGGCTCTGCCTCCCATTCTACTCTTACAAACCCTAGGAACTACAAGTAAGCCTGCAGTCTGAGAGCGAAGCGCTCTATTGGGGTGATATGGTACTACGAGGTCCCTAAGATAAGATGGGAACCTGATTATTCAAACCTTATAAGTATGAAGAAGAATTTTAAATTCTATTCTAGAATTAACAGGAAGCCAATGAAGAGAGGCCAATATGGGTGAGATATGCTCTCTCCTTCTAGTCCCCGTCAGTACTCTAGCTGCAGCATTTTGAATTACTGAAGGCTTTTTAGGGAACTTTTAGGACAACCTGATAATAATGAATTACAATAGTCCAGCCTAGAGGAAATAAATGCATGAATTATTTTTTTCAGCATCACTCTGAGACAAGACCCTTCTGATGTTAGAGATATTGCGTAAATGCAAAAAAGCAGTCCTACATATTTGTTTAATATGCGCTTTGAATGACACTATCCTGATCAAAAATGACTCAAGATTTCTCACAGTATAATAGAGGTCAGGGTAATGCCATCCAGAGTAAGGATCTGGTTAGAGCACCATGTTTCATAAGATTTGTGGGGCCAGTACAATAACTTCAGTTTTATCGAGTTTAAAAGCAGGAATTAGAGGTCATCCATGTCTTTAATGTCTGTAAGACAATCCTGCAGTTTAGCTAATTGGTGTGTGTCCTCTGGCTTCGATGGATAGATAAAGCTGGGTAATCATCTGCGTAACAATGAAAATTTAAGCAATACCTTCTAATAATACTGCCTAAGGGAAGCAATGTATAAAGTGAATAAAATTGGTCCTAGCACGAACCTTGTGGAACTCCATAATTAACTTTAGTCTGTGAAGGAAGATTCCCCATTTACATGAACAAATTGTAATCTATTAGACAAATATGATTCAAACCACCGCAGTGCAGTGCCTTTAATACCTATGGCATGCTCTAATCTCTGTAATAAAATTTTATGGTCAACAGTATCAAAAGTATCAGTGATGGGGATGACTATGGTTGGCATGAGGACACAAGTGATGGCCCCACTGTGGGTCATCCAAGCAAAAGACAAGTGAATTCATCAAGCCCTCACAAAGATCCACATTTCCAGCATCCAGGCCAGAGAATGCACCCAGCATGTACAGCTCAATTGTCACACCTGCTGGCAGAAGATGCCAGGCCTGAAGTGTGCTCTAAATATTTTGGTAATGTAAAGAATAAAGCGTGCACTACACAACACCCCAGGAGCCTGCCAATGTCAAGACCTTCAGATGACTCAACTGAGGATGTTGCAGTAGATGACCTGTCTTCACAGCACCCAGGGAGGCAACGAGTGTGCTCCAAACAGCTTGGCAATGATACCCACAGACACTTCCCATGTGCTGCCCCACAACCAGAAGGTCTCACTCCAGACCATGCTGGAATGTATGAAATCTCTTCTGCATATGATGCTTCTGCAGGGTATTCAGCGTGCACTACACTACAGCTGAAGACACAATCGGTGTCGAGCCCTCCCGCACAGCTTTCCAGTGAGCATGAATTCTTTTCAGAGCTCTCTGACAGACCTTCAGCATGTGTTGTACAACTGCCAGCATGTCAAAGCAGCAAAGGTTTGTTTTCAGACCTTCAAAGGTATCAAACATGCTCTGGTGGACACTCTGCGTGTACTAAACAGTCAGTGGTGAGCCCTCGTACACAGGATGACTACTCCATGAGGTGCCTGGTGTGCCTCACATTTTAGTGATGGTTCTGGGAAACATCCAGCATGTGCTGCACAGCCTCAAAACCCAGTTCTCCTTGATGTTCCTGGAGATGGGCTGCCATGCTCCTCAACACCAGAAGACATTACTGAGCTCTCAAGCATAGGCTGCTAATGATGGTGAACCACCGTCATACAGTCTCACTGCACCAAGGAGCTTCATTGACAACATGGATCCCAACAGCCTTCATGCAGCTGACGTGCCTTCAGACCACACGAGGGATCTGGTGTGCTCAGCACAACCTGGTCATGGTGCCAGAAGGTGTCAATGTGCAACACAAGACTCAACAAGCTCACAATCAACCCCAATGAGGAGCAGTCTATCAGGTTGCCCCAGGAAACTGCAAGCGTGCCTCACACATGACAGTTCTGGAAGCTGCTCAGCCTGCAGTCTATAACAGTCCACAGTGACCTTGGTGTCGACCTCCTCTAGCTGCTTTGTCTTCTGACCTCCCCAAAGAGCATCTGTGGTCTCTGCAGCCTGGGGACCAGACTGGAAGGGGTTCATGTGCTGCACAACAGCTCTCAGATAGTCTGCTGATTGAGCTGTTTCCAGCTCAGCCCAGAACGTATCAGGGATGCTCTGCACAACATGAACACAAAAGACTCTCAGCATGTCTTACACAACGGTCTACTCCTCTCTAACCCTCTGCCAAACCCCCATTGCATGCCCTCCCAACTGACAAATCTGCACTCCTGTTCAGACTTGGTCAAATAATAAACTTGAGGTTTGCTGAATGTTTCCAGACTTGGCTGAAATATTGTTTACTCACTCACTGGTTTGCTCAAAGCTGTGGCCACTTTACAGAAGCACAACTTGCTGCTTGTCCCATGTGAGTAACCTGAACCGTGAGCTGTAATGATTGCTTCTGTTTAAAACGGCTTGATGTCAAACACAACAGGTGTCACTCACTACCTGTCTGAAAGTTAGACAGGCAGTGTGAGACTCTAAAGATGCATTTTCAACATTACTAACTCTGGTCTCACCAGTCTCAAAGGAGGCCACTGAGGCTGTGAAGTTAACTCTGGCACTTTGGGTTCTTCAATTTTTCTTTTTTAATTTTCTCAAGCGAACACTTCAGCCCAGTGTCATTCAAGGCATTTTCCCTGAACTAGAGGTCAGAATCACCAAACCTCCAATGGTTATGAACACAACATACTGTACTACTTCCATGGACAGCCACTGAGTGTGATGAAATGATGTCCGTTTAATGGCACAAAAATAATTGACATGCTCTCTGGGTGGGAACAAGTTAACTTTGTCACTTTATTTGGAGATGAGAGCAATGAGATTTCTGACATTGGATCACTCCTAAACTCAGTGGGGTCTTCCATGCCCTATCACCTCCAGAATTTAATGGTGTTCCATGGCCTAATGTCTATCTGTGGAGAAACCTTTGTCAAAATCTGTGCAATAGTTTTGACACAATCCTGATAAGACAAACGCAGATGATTTTATTGTCCTTGGCAGATGTAACAATAAGGACTTCTTTGAAAGAATGGGGGAAAATCTGAGTATTTTGAGATATACTTTGATCTCACAGTGGAGAAATTACATTTACACTCCAGTTACCTCAGATAGCAATTATTACTTGTTTACTGTAATAATGGCACACATCAGAATTAAGGACAGCACATACACATTTGACATTGTTTATGTGCACTAAATTTGAAGAAGTCTATTATCCGAATTGAGGCAAGTGGGTGAAGGTCGCACAGCAACCTTGAGTTGCACGATCGTCAGCTTGGGTGGGGGGGACAGGGACCAGCAGCAGCTAAAACCGCGCGGCCCCTGCAGAAGGGAAGGGGGTGATGTGAGCAGAAGCCGGAGTGGGGTGTGTGTGATGGAGGGTAGGAGGGGGGTGGGGAGAGGGAGTGGAGCATGCTTCAGTCCTATGAAAAAGTTTGTCTTTGTGGATTGATAAGAAAAGAGACAAATAATCACCAAGGCCTGAAGACATTCCTCAAAAAAGTCGGGCAATTTGGCTTGATAAGACTGCCGTGTTGTGGTTTGAGCAGTGAAAAATACTTTGTACAGTTCCACTTGAACAACCAAATCCCAATTATGAATTAAGAATATTCCCCGGTCTCCGAAATCTTCAACTTCATCTGCAAGGCACGCATCTGCTCCAAGATGTCATCCAGTTTGCGTCTGAGTTCAAGAGTCATCACAGTCTGAGAATGCAATGCCTTGCCCACCTCGTTAATCATGGCGGACCGTGGTTCTTGATGCCGCTGTCTTGCCAATTTTCCGATAGATCAAGGCAGCACATAAGCCAGAAAGTACCAGCCCTGCTACCATAAGACCAAATACAAATAAATCCTCAACATCCTCAGTGGAGCAAGGTGCCAAGCATGCAATACGCCAAGACCCCCAGGAGTCGAGAACATAGCCCACAGGATGCGTTCCATCTGGGCAGGTAGGCTCCCCCGGTCCTGACCTTGTAGAAGCGATAGTGTCAATAGCGTTCAGAGACCAGCTGGTCAATTCCATGGTTAATCCAATAGTAGGCCAATAGAACCAGTATTCAATATAATTTGAGGAATTCACAGTCTGGCAAAGTAGGGACTTGAAGGTTAAAGCAGAGAGCAGAGATAAAGGAGAGTGGAGGAGATGCAACCATCCTCGTCTGAGTCCCAGGCTTTTTGTCTATCCTCATCTGACTTTTTTCACAAATACATCAGTCAGAACTAGTAAGATGTCATTATGCAAATTTTAGAGACTGTGATGCATAGCTGTTCACAAATCCACAAACTTTAAATAATGCTGTCAACTAAAGGTGTATGTTTTACAGTCATTCTGCCCCAGAAATGGACCAGTAACTGTTTAAAAAAAAAAAAGCCATGATGCCTGACCTCAACTGTCCACAAGAATATATCTACAAACGAGTCAGTGTGACTCAACAGGTAAAATCTGAGTTCATGTAAAACATCAACTGCCAGAATTCAACTGTCGGGAAGCGGCTCCCCCTTGTGGAAATCAGTGTGAACACAATCACAACTAGATTCTGCAAATTCAACTGAAACAAGTTTCATTTTGTTTGGGGGGGGGGGGGGGGGTTGATTTCTAGTCACATGAATGACATTCATATGACATGAATCACAAAGATATGTCACCAGAAAGTCAGCTGCAGGTGCACAGAGGTCATACGCCTGACCTCGTGACTCAGAGGTACTTCAGTAATCTCTGTCTTCACACAAAAGAAAATAAGACTTCTGTAGAAACCTAAGAGATTTTCTTTAAATATTAATATAAAATAGAAGGTGCAAAACCCCAGTAAGTTGAGGTGTGTGTGATTAGTCTCACACAGCAGAATCATTCTGCATTAATTTGGGGTCTCTAGAGTATCTCACATGGAAGTTAATGGAAAAGAGTTTCAGAGTAACTGACAACTGCTCTGTTGTCTCCTGCCAACACTGAGTGACAGTGACCTCCATCTAACTTCACCGTAGTCCCAAACCATTTGATCGATATTTTGTTCAGTACGTATTTTAACTCTGGATTTCTTGAAATAGCGCATCATAAAAAGCAATACAACTAAAGCGGACACATGTTCTGGCTTGGTTCACTGTGGTGACGGGCTTCATGGTGGATACACACCTGATCTTGTGTTTTTATGTTTTGATTTGTTTTTTTTGTTAAGTGGGGGGGGAGTGATGGTCTAGTGGTCAAGGTGTTGGGCTTGAGACCAGAAGAACCTCGGTTCAAATCCCAGCCTGACTGGAAAATCACTAAGGGCCCTTGGGCAAGGTCTTTAATCCATTATTGCTCCCGGTGTGTAGCGAGCACCTTGTATGGCAGGACCCTGACATTGGGGTGAATGTGAGGCATTATTGTAAAGCACTTTGAGCATCTGATGCAGATGGAAAAGTGATGTAAATGCAGTCCCTTTAAGTTTTTTTGAATGTGCCTATATATCAGTACTTCAACACTTGCAATGCACTGTAGTGTCATCTGCTGATGGTGTTGTATACGGTTTGAAATAAGTCTGTCCCTCACTCCTATGTGAACTTTGTCCCCCCCCCCCCCCCCCCCCACTTTAGCCAGACAGTTTGACGCTGAAATTAAGTCAACCTCAGATCACATGAGTTTCTGACCTTCCCAAATGAAATAAAATGAATTCTTTATTTTTTTTAAAGAAATGTTGCATTTCTTTATTTTTTGATATCATAAAAGAAAAAACAAAGAACAAAAAAGAAGGCAAAAACAATGAAGGCAATTTGGACCAACAAAATTTAATTAAATCTTCTCTGGCTGACTGAAGCAACATCTGTACACCAAATTTCATTAAAAAAAACAAAAAAAAAACTTGCCTTCAAACAAACTGATAGTTTGTGTTTGAACCTGAAAGAAAACCACGAACATAAGCCAGAGCTGTCCATTGTCCTGAAACTGGTTTCACACAACAGTGGAGATGGAACCACTTTCCTCAGTCATCACTCTAAAAACTGATTTATATTTTTATGGCTTTATTTGATACCAAGATACTTATTGTCACTGTTTACAAGATGAATATTTAATTTATTTATTTGCTGCCTTAGTATAATATGTGATTTACAGCATGCTTTAAATCCTCCTCCATAGATATTGAATAATCATACTGAGGCAAAGATGCAAGATGCGCACTACACACCGGGGACAACTTGGGGATTAAGGTCTTTGGCCAATGTCCATATGGAAATTTGAACCAAGGATCCACTGGTCTCAAGACCCCCCAACCCCCGCTTCTTTCTCTGTCAATAGAAACGCCTCCAGAAAGTAAAGTTTGACTGCAGATGACAAATTAAATTTAGTGCTGGAGCAGTGCAGAGGGAAGAACAGTTGAAATCAAAATATCTTCACAGTGAAGAAATTTAAATATGTTACTGTCACAAAATACAGAAAGAATGAGGTTTAGAATACAAACTTGCATTGTGTTAATGAGATGCAACATTTAGCCTTCAACAGTCAAAATACATCAGTCTAAACCTGTGTGTGTGTTTGCTATGCACAGCCAGAGTAATTAAGCAATAAACACCAAACTTGCTATGGTAACTGGGGGCACCAAGGGGGAGGTCACTGGGGCCCTTAGATTGAAAGTATTCATGCATGAACACACACACGCCCTTATTTTCACAGTTTCGTGTGGTACTCAGGTCAGGCAGTAAACATCACACTTTACTACGTAGTAGCAGCTGGCTAGGGCGCAATTCAATTACAATCCAAACTGGCCAGCGTGCACCGCGAACATGTTAACACGTGCATTTTTCAATTAAAATGTACCTGCTGTGTACAGCATGCCAGAGAATTACAGTGATCACCTTTTATCATCATTCACTCATCATTCTCTCACAAATTGCTCTATGTAGATTAATGATGACAACAAACACGCAATGCAATTTGCTCCACCTTAACTAAAGTGACATGAAATACGAGGGCTGTCAATAAAGTAACGGTCCTTTTTATTTTTTTCAAAAACTATATGGATTTCATTCATATGTTTTTACGTCAGACATGCTTGAACCCTCGTGCGCATGCGTGAGTTTTTCCATGCCTGTCGGTGACGTCATTCGCCTGTGAGCACTCCTTGTGGGAGGAGTCGTCCAGCCCCTCGTCGGAATTCCTTTGTCTGAGAAGTTGCTGAGAGACTGGCGCTTTCTTTGATCAAAATTTTTTCTAAACCTGTGAGACACATCGAAGTGGACACGGTTTGAAAATTAAGCTGGTTTTCAGTGAAAATTTTAACGGCTGATGAGAGATTTTGAGGTGATTCTGTCGCTTTAAGGACTTCCCACGGTGCGAGACGTTGTGCAGCGCTCTCAGCCGCCGTCGTCAGCCTGTTCAAGCTGAAAACCTCCACATTTCAGGCTCTATTGATCCAGGACGTCGTGAGAGAACAGAGAAGTTTCAGAAGAAGTCGGTTTCAGCATTTTATCCGGATATTCCACTGTTAAAGGAGATTTTTTTAATGAAAGACGTGCGGACGGATCCGCGCGTCGGGACACAGCCGGCGCGGAGCGGCGGCACAGGAAAAACACCTCCGTGTTGATAACCATTTGTAAAATCCAGGCGGCTTTTGATGGCTTTCAGTGGAGTGAGTATATGAGAAATTGTTTAACAGGCAGGACATGTTCCAACTTGTCCTTAAGGCTTTCAACAGAGGTGGAGCGTCGCGGCGGCTGCGTCCCGCACGTCTTTCATTAAAAAAATCTCCTTTAACAGTGGAATATCCGGATAAAATGCTGAAACTGACTTCTTCTGAAACTTCTCTGTTCTCTCACGACGTCCTGGATCAATAGAGCCTGAAATGTGGAGGTTTTCAGCTTGAACAGGCTGATGACGGCGGCTGAGAGCGCTGCACGACGTCTCGCACCGTGGGAAGTCCTTAAAGCTCCTCTAGGTTTCAGTCTTTTGTTCATAGTAATGAGTCATTCACGCCATCAGGAGAGGAGTCAGTCCCATCGTTAGGAGGGACAGCTACCCTGTCATTCAGAGGGTGCTAAGTAGAGCACAATAGGTGCTAATTAAAGCAATTGTTTAGTCACTAGCCAATAGCAGTCTGCCTCTCGGTAGGAGGCGTCTGGTTAGGTTTAAAACTCCAGTTTTTATGGCTTCTGTTTGTTCTTCTCGACAAGGGTCAGACAGAAGTCAGACTACCAGAGCAAGAATTTTAGCTGAGGAAGCTTCTGCGATTTGAAGTGAAACGTCCTCGCGTCAAGCAACCCAGTCCAGTCGAAGATTCAAGCTTCTCTACTATGGAACCACCTGGACAACTGAGAGCCTACACAGAAACATTTTTATGCTACCCCATCGTGAGGCATGAAATTTCATTACATATTTATGGTGCCTTTGTGTGAGGCCTGAATATTCGCTGCGTGTCCTTCTGATATCTTTACCCTAATTCTCTCCATCCTCTTAACTCCCAAAGAACATCACAGCAGCTTCACCAAAAAACATGCCAAAGTCCAACAGAATGAGGACTTTTCACAGACTGTGTGAATGATGACACATTTATTCCAGTGTATGCGACAGGTACATTTTGTCCAAACTGTCTGACAGGACAAATTCAGACACTGATTTCAAACTTTGGCAGATTACAAGATGGATTGTTTTGGGTGACTGGGTGCTGTTTGGCTGAGACAGCTTTGGTTCCAAGAGGTGCAGGGTGCTTGTAGCTTTTGAAATTTGTTTGAAAATCTATAAACATATTTTTCAGATTGACTCTTCTTCTCATATTCTGTTTGTACTGTTTAGACAGAGAACCAAGAGAGTCCTCAATCTCTATTCAAGCCTAAGAACTAAATAATTGACCTGCCAGCTCTCAGAAACACCCACAAAACAAGGAATGTATTAAAACATTTTATTGTACAATTATCACTCATCTTCAACCACTTTTCCAATTAAGGGTTGTGGGGGGCTGGAGCCTATCCCAGCAGTCATGAAGCATGAGGCAGAGTACAGCCTGGAAAGGATGCCAGTCTGTCACAGAGCCACATATAGTAGAGGTGGGAGATACTGGGAATTTTGGTATTGATCCAATACCAAGTAAATACAGGCCCAGTATCGCCGATATCGATACCGATACTTTTTCATATTTAAGCTTCATAGATCCAAAGGATCCAAAAGACCTAGGATAGAATTTCGTCAAACATTGTACGTGACAAAATACTTTATCACAATCAACATTTTTGTTTAAAAAAAATATCACTCAACACAACTTAAAACAAAATCGCCTGAGGTAGAGGAGAGCACTGAGTGGGCGGGCCAGGCTGAGCCTACCTGCAAGGCTGTTGGCTGGCACCGCTGAGCCACATGACGGTGCAACAACAAAAGACCAGAGGGTGGAGGGTGCGCTGCTCCGTGTTGTGTGACACAGCGCAGCGCTGCTCTTAAGCTGGGCAGACACTGTGCGATATTTTCAATCATTGTACTTGGCTCCAGCTCAAACTGTGTGACAAAACCGCAGGGTTTAAAAGTTCAGAGCGCACGATTCATGTTCTCACACTGTACGGCCTGATGCTCTGATGCAATCTGACTGCTCACATTGTACGTTCAAAAACCATGTAAACAGAAGGCTTTTTTTTTTTCTTTAAAAAAAAAAAAAAATTATTTACATTCTCATGCCTATCAGTGCGCACAGTGAGTGAAATCAGGTGGGGGGGAGACTGAATGCATATGAGCGACCATGCACACACAGCAGACAGTGACAGGATTTACGTGAGAATGGTAAAAAAATAAAAACTATATAAAATAAAACTATTTCATATGGAGTCTTACAGCTGTGCGAGGTGTAGCAGCTTACTCCCTCATCTGTCGTAAATCAGGTGGTGGGAGACGTTCAGTCTCCCACCACCTGATTCCACTCACTGTGCGCACTGATAGGAATGAACTGTAATATGATGTTAGGTTATTACACACACAAAAAACAAAACAAAACAGAAGACTTTACATGAGATCACTGTTTGCTCTCCGGTGTTTGCTCATGGACAGTGCGCGAGGTAATCAGCACATAGATGCTTGTAGCGCTGCTTCAACAGCGCGGAACCCTCACGAGTCATGATGGCTGACCAAAATATCAAACAGGTTTGATTTTCATCCGACCATACGATTGCCGATCGGGAGGTGGTCATGAGATGTTAAACGCAGCTCATTGCTCCATGTAGACTGCATGATGCAGGATGCAGGATTAAGCTGAAACTCTGTGCGATCCAAAGAATTCTTGCACGAGTGAAAAATCGGCTAAAAAAGGGCCAAAACTCACAGTGTAAGCCCGGCCTTACAGACAGAGAGTAGACTTTGATCAATCTGCGTGCGTTCTGCTTCTGGTTTTCAAGATTCAAACAACTTTATTGATCCCTAAAAGGGCAATTCATATCACACTCAATTACCTCAGACAAAAATACAGCAATTAATTCACAATTATTACTAGTTGAACGTAATAATGGCACACATCAGATTTAAAACAACCGCACATATACATTTGATTGTTTATGTATGCTAAACTTTGAAACAGTCTGTCATCCAAATTGAGTCAATGTGAATGTGGGCTGCAGCAGCTTCATGCTGCGCAACCGAGCCTCGGGGGCGGAGGTGGGAGGTAGCTGCAGCTGTGCGGCCTCCTGGAGGAGAAAGGCTGTGGCAAGTGCGGAGGCCGGGGTGGGGACAGAAACACGAGGGGTGGGGGGGGGGGGGGGGGGGTGCGTCCTTGTGTGCAGGTGGTTCATTTCAGTCCCTGTCCGTGTGTGCAGTCTGTGGGGGAGGGCAGATGAGAAAGGGAGCCGTGTGCGTCACTGGGGCCATTGAAATCTTCTGGAGGAAAAACAAGCTGGGCATTTTGACCTTCGGTAGCTGATAAGGCTGCCGTGTTTGGGTTAGGCAGAGAAGCACAGAGCCAAATGCGGCTTCTCTTAACTGTCAAGATCCAATTGTGTAAATGAATATTCACTGGTCTCCAACATCAATGCCTTTGCAGGGCAGACAGCTTCTCTGAGATGCATTCCAACTTGCGTTTCAGTTCAAGAGTCAACAAAGTCTGAGACTGTACAGCCTTGCCAACTTCAGTAATCATGATGAACAGACGTGGGGTTATGGTTTTGGTGGCAGCCGTCTTTCCAATTTTCCGGTAGATGGGGGCAGCGCATAATCCTGACAGCAGAAGCCCAGCTACTATAAAAACAAATAAGAATAAATCCTTGAGGTCTTCCACGGAGAGTGGTGCCAAGCACGCCACGTGCCACTCCTTCCAGAAGTAGAGAACGTAGCCTATGGGATAGGGTCCTTCTGGGCATGCAGGGTCCCCCAGCCATGATTTCCTTGTTGAAAAGATGGTGTCAATAGCGTTGAGAGACCAGCTGATCAGTTCCATGCTTACTCCGAATGCAATTCTAAGAATTCTCAGTCTGGTGAAGTTGGGACTTTGAAGGTTGGAGACAGAGATAGAGACAACAGGAGGAGAGGATGGAGGAGGAGATGTGGCTGCCCTCGCCGGAGTCCCAAGCCAGGTGAATGCACAGAACTGCTGTATTTGACTCAAACACAGATTTATAGGTGCAGACCAAATTTGAACTCAATCAGCTAAGATTTAGAGGTCCCCCAGAGTGACACATTTTCCTCTCCCTCCACTGGCAAGGCATCCCCCTCATGGGAGAAGACTCTGATTTCATTATTTTTGTTTTACAGGTACATGTGATGGCTTCTAATCACAAAAAGTGTTGTATGGCTGGGGGGCCTGGCTGCCTTTTTGTTTCTGTCTTTTGGTTTTCCTTCCAGGTGGCTTGCATTTGGGACTGGCTGTGTTGCTGAGGTTATCAGGACCTCACCCTGATCACCTGCGGCTCGTCAGGACTCACAGCTGAGGTGCATCTATATGGATTGGAACATGGTGGCATTTAAGACTGGAGTATACAGTGTGTATTTGCCAGAGACTCGACCTTGTGACCAGACGGGTGAGATCGTCGTCTCGGGAGCCATCTCATCATCAGTGGATGCAGAGAACGTCCAGGGTTTGATGCACGGTCTGTGAAAGAGGAGGGGGTGAGGTCTCACGCTCGTCAGCACACTTCCTGAGGTACGTTAGATTTTGTGACTAACATTTATACAGTCAGTGAATGTGGTGTCCCTCACACCTTATTATATTGAGCTGTACGTTAGTCATGTATCGGCTTCCACTGCAGTGGAGTTTTGTGAACTGGATGTTCCATGCCTGCAGGTTGGGAAGTTGATTAGTAATCAAGCCAGGAAGTGTTTGCTGTTTGTACACCTTTAAGTGTTCTCTCTGTGTGTAGAGTGTGGACTCACATAATGGTTCCTTCTTTCACAGACTCGGTTTGTTGCGGCCACCTGGGGGGTGTCGGCGGGGTCCTTGGGTCCGAACAGCTTCTGGCTCCGGACCGTTAGCGCTGCTGGGAGCGCACCACGCCAGACCGCACTTTCTTTTGTTATTTTTTGTATCACTGTTATGTATTAAATTCAGTTAGCCTTTGTACCGTGCTCTGCTTATTTCATACTGGGTCCTTCAAACGCTGGTCGGTTCTCCGAGCTGCGTCCGACACATAACAAAAAGTGGTGGTTGATCAGTCACCCAGAGGAGAACATTACTGGAAATCATCTCTACTCGAAAGGCCAAGTGCTCCGAAAGTTCTACTTCCACCACAGTGTGGAAAAGAAAACAAAGGTGGAGGCTGTGAAGGAGACTGTGGAGGGACTATCCTGGTGATTTGGGAGAAGGCAAGTCTCCCTACCTTCACAATGCGTTACAGCAAGGCTAAAGCCTGGTTCACACTACAGGATTTTAAAATTATCTGTAGGTTTCCAAAACCTGAGAGACCATACACGTGAAGATAAAAAATCATGGAGCTAACAGGTTTGGTCATAGAGTGTGTGGTGTTCAGCCACACGGTAAGAACAACTACACCACACATGAACAGATTTCACACACAAGCATTTACAGTTCAGACAGGAAATCTCGCAAAATCTCTCGAGATTAAACGTGACTTCAGAGTAAACAAACGGAGGTACTTTGTGGACTATTTACAACAGAGGGAAAAAACCAATACAAAAAGAAAAAGAAAATGCGTTCTTTAAAGGAGTGGAGACAGCGCGACCACCGGACTTTCTGGTAAGTCAGAACAGCTGTTCTGATTTTATTTTCGCTCCATACGTCCGTCACCTCGCTTTCTGATTGGCTGCATGTCACATTCAGCAGGCTGCGTGCTCGTTTGTGGTCGGAGGACACAACACACACTGCGATATCGGGCCAAAAAAATCCAACATGTTGAATATCCCCAATTTGCAATTGGAGCGCTCCTGACGCCCTTCAGAGCAGATCAGAGCACTCTGAATACACCAAACACGGCAGAAAAATCTGATTATCTTTAGCATCATCATGATTGTCGGGGCGTCAAGATTGTCGGAAGGGGAAGATTGGGTCCAATATCGGCCTAATTATCCTGCTTGAGTTAGTGGAGGCCTATGAGAGTCTTCAGAAGCACAAGAAAAGAGCTTCAGAAACAGCAAGGATGAAGGAGGAGCTCTTTCAAATAGAGTGCCTTGTGGTGTCAACTCAGAACATGGTGCCATTTTGGGTCCAACTGCGCTGAACTACTGAATGAACCTTTAATGTTTTCCACATTTTTTAACCACATACAGCAACACATTCAGGTACAGGTGCTTTCAAAGTAAGTATAAAATAGTTAAGCTATCAAATGTACATACATTTACAATTTATGATGATTTATTTAAAGCCTGATTTATGCAGCTGCTGCTCTGTAACTCCGTGTCATGCAATGATAAAGTTCTCCGTCTCTGGATTATGCTTTATTCTGGACTAATTGCTCCCATTTTCCTCAAATCGGTGAGTGTCAGAGCGCTGAACTTTAATTTGTACCTCTGTTACTTTGCACGTCCAGACTACTCAGGGTTATTAAAAGAAATACATTGCGATCGGACAAGACATTTTATCTGATGTGAGCGACATATGGATGTAATGGATTAATTAGTCAGAAGGTATTCACTGCGCAGCCTGAAGCCCAACGTGCATGTCAGGCTGCAGGTCCAAGTCTGAGTTCGGTGTGAAAAAATAGACGGTCAGACTTTTAATCACAGAAATGACTCCGGTCCCACACGTGAAGGGTTTAAAGGAAATACATTGCAATCAGATGGGACATTTCATCCGATATGAGTGAAAATCTGCTGTACATGTTTATTACATGGAAAACAATACAAAAACGTAGGGACTTTTTTGTCCGGTGACTGTGAATATCTGGTTTATACAATGACAGTTTAGTTAAGTTTTACTGTACATGGGACTGAACAATAAATTTACCTCTCAAAGTTTTGATGATGATGTTGGCTTCCATCCCACACAGCTGACTTTATTTTCCCAATTTTTTCCCAAAATGGCACCATGAGTCACGTGTCCAATTTTTTTTACTCATCATGCCGCCACTCTCTCAAGGCACTCTACTTTCAAGAGGTCCTTGATGATTTGTGTGATGCACAGAGATGCACTTGAGAGGTTTGCAAAGGAGGAAGACAGGACCTTCCTCATCAGTGAAAGAGAGGATCGATCGACTTCCTCCATGACTGGAGAAAAAGCACAAGCAGAAAGAAGGAGAAGCGGAAGCAGGCTGTGGAATTGGAAAAAAAAATTGCCTCAAGTGTGGTACCTTCATGCCAGGTAGCCTGATCGGCTTCATCCACTGATGGGGAAATGGATGGAAGTGATGCTGAGTACAAGTGCCCATGTACCCCCAAGAGAAGAGCCAGAAAGAAGTCTGCCATGATCCTGTCAAAGGATGACCACCAAACTAGACTGCTTCAAGGTCTCTGATCCAGCTGCGATGGCAGTGGTAGGAGCTGTGGCCAAGGCAGTAGGTCAGAACATTGACAACATCACACTCTCTGAGCTTCATCCACCGGCATTGGAGAAATAACAGAAAGGAAGTGGCCACTGGAGAGACGATTGACTTCCCAGAAAGATGACTTGTGCTACTTCCCTGCCAATGCCAAACAGCTGCCTGACATTGCTGGGGGACTTAAACATGTTGAGAGGCTCACCATTCACGGCACAGGTGGGGACAAGTACCTCTTGGAAGCAGCCAAGATCCTCCAAGGCACTGGGCATCACATATCGGGGGCTGTCCTCAAGGCAGTAGCCCACACTGGACTGGAAGAGCGCATTCAAGGAGTTGTGTTTGACACTACTGCCTCAAACACAGGTCTCATTACTGGAAGCTGCATTAGAATTCAGGAGGATCTGGGAAGGGATATCCTGTGGTTTGCATGCAGGCACCACATCCTGGAAGTGATTCTTGGGGATGTTTTCAAACACTGTTAAGCCTTGGTCCTCCAAATAATAATCCATGAATAATGGGCCACGCATGGGTGTGTCAGTGATTATTTGAAGAATGATCCATGTTTTAAGCCGTCAGGTATCTGCTACTAAGGTGCCTTTCTGTACCTCGCACGTGCCAGGTATTAGCCTCTAGTGAGCCATGACTGACCTGTCATTTGAGCCCCGTCCAGCCTCGAGTGGCTCATGTCACCGCATATGATCCATGTCATATGTCACATCATACGATCCATGTAGCGCCATGTTAACGTGACGTTGGTGCATGTTTAGGCATGGGTTTGGTCCAAACCTCCAGCCCTCCCACACTTGGTCCCTTTAAAGTGTAGGTTTACAATTCACAGCATACATTCAAGATGTTGACACATTTGTTGATCGCAGTCCAAAAAAAGACCCTGCACTGATTGAGTGCACGCTCCCACACCAGGGGATACAAATTCTGATGGGGATAACTACTTTTGCACACTGGCTGCTGTGTTCCAGAGTCAAATACAGCAGTTCTGTGCGTTCACCCAGTTTTCTGTGACAAAAAAAACACCACAATGAGGTGGTTGCTTTAATTATATATACCCGCTGGTGCAACTGTGGATCACTTCCAAAAAAAAAAAATTCTTTATTTCTTCCACGGCTTACAGTCACCGTGATCCAACTTTTAACTTTGTGTTATGTCTGCAAAATCGCTCTTTTGCGCACTCTTGTTCTGCGTTCCTGGACAGCTCTGCGCTCATTCTCGCTAGCTTCTTTTCCATTTGCGGCTTTTCTTCTGCGCGTTTAAACACACAGCCACTTTGACACCGTGATCCAACTTTTAACTTTGTGTTCGTCCGTTATGTCTGCAAAATCACTCTTTTGCACGCACGTTCTGCATTCCTGGATAGTCCCCTCTGTGCTCCTTCTCACTGGCTTCATTTCTTCTGCAGCTTTAAACACACATTCGACACCGTTATCCAAATTTGAAAATTGTGTTCATCTGTTATTGACTGCAAAATCACTCTTTTGCGAGCTGGAGTCTTGTGTAAATGCTCTTCTTGAGCGTGAGTCATTGCGTCAGTGCGGACAGAGCGCGCCTCATCTGATCCATGCAAGATGTTAAATCTGTCATAAACATACTTTTACAGCTAGGAATGAACATGCAACTGTTTTACCAAGCTTTTAAAGCATTACAAATAGTTACCTTTAAGTTTTCCAAAATACATTCCTCATGGAGCAGGAGAGGGTGAAAAAAGGGTCCAGATGAAATAGTCCTTTGTGATTCCAGAAGCGATTAGAGGCGTTTTCAACATCCAAGCTCTGACAGAAAATGATTAATTCGCTACAAAATAATGATTTTTATATACAGCATCCACCACACAAAACGGGTGGAATTGTGTGCAAGAGGGCTGCACCCTGATGCCAGGTGCTTGAATAATGGGCTTTTAACAGCCTCGTCCTCACCACAAACATGCATCTAAAATCCTTGTTAGTCCTCGTAGTACCTCGTACACAAACTGCCCCACGTTGTTGTTGCTAAATTTTGAACATCTTGAAATTAGCGCCATGCTCAGAGATGAGCATCGTTAACAAAATATTCTGCCTCTAAGAGCCTCTCAGAGTCACTATTCTCCCACGATTGTTGAATAACTGGACTCGTACTAAAAAAATATGCTGTATGGCTCATGAGTCATCCTTCATTATTTGGTGGGACCAGGGCTTAAAAAGCAACAGGGATGACTGCAGTCTTGAGAAGATTGTCAAGCAAAGCTGATCAAGAACTTGGGGAGCTTCACAAGGACTGGAGTGATGTTGGAGTCAATGCATCTAAAGACTCCATGCACAGATGTGTCCAGGAAATGGGCCACAAGCATCACATTCCTCATGTCAATCCACTTCTAAACCAGAGACAATGTCAGAGGCATCTTACTTGGGCTACGGAGAAAAAGAACTGGACCATTGCTTAGTGGTACAAAGTCCTCTTTTCAGATGGAAAATTTATTTTTCTAGTACGAGGTCTGTCAGACAAGTATCGGACCTTTTTTTTTTTTTTTCAAAAACCATATGGATTTGAATCACGAGTGCTTGCATCAGCCAAGATTGAACCTTCATGCGCATGCGTGAGTTTTTTCACGCCTGTCGGTTGCGTCATTCGCCTGTGAGCAGGCTTTGTGTGAGCAGTGGTCCACCCCTCTTTTCGGACTTTTATTGCGAATAAATGTCTGAACGATTTGGAGCTTTGCTGCATCAGTTTTGATGTCCATGCCTTCTTCCTTTTTTTGTGGAAGTCAGACGACGTCCCGGATCAACAAAGCCTTCATGTTGGAAATGATCTGGTTGATTCAGCCTGTCGATCGGCGCTTGGAGCGCGGCGCGCTTGGAGCACGGCGCGCTTGGAGCACGGCGCGCTTGGAGCACGGCGCGCTCTCAGCAGCTGTGGGCGGTCTTTAAACCGGCTGGAGCACTCCTTAATCTGTGTAATCCCCATAAAATCATCCCTGAAAGCCAACAGAATTTTCCGAATGGTGTCCACCTGGAGGTCTCTCACAGTTTCTGGAAAAAAATTGATGCAGCAAAGCTCCAAATGGTTCAGACATTTTGTCAAGAAAGATGACTTTAAGCTTGCTTTCAGCTTGTTTTCATCTTGGAATATAGTACGTGCCATTGGATTAATATACATGCTGTTGGATTAAACTGGACAGTGTTCGGTACTTTCCCGGAGTAAGTGAGGTCATACCGGACTTTTCCATTACAAATGGGGAGGCCCATGGAATGAACTCTGTGGTGAAGACGATGGAATATATCTAAGAATGATTCCAACATGACAAGTATGATTAAATGAAGTATTAATGTGTTAAAAATTGAGAGTTGATTAGAAAAAGTATGTTACAAATAAGTGAAATGAATGATTATATGAGTTGTTTTTCATAAAGAGTGCAGAGTCAGAGAGAAAAAGAGGAAGTTAAGTGATGTCGCAAGCGAGGCCAGAAGAGCTGATGATAAACAACTGATCAAATGATTAAGATGTGATAAAATATGAAATGAATAATAAGGAATGGAAATGTTTGTATATGATCATATGAATTGTTTTTATGTGAAAGAGAGTTGTAATGAAATGATTGAATATGATTGATGTGATTCTAAAGACATGATTTAAAAAGAATGAATTCTCAGAAAAGCTGAAGTGTTAACAGAAAAGAGGAACTTGAGAAATAAGTTACTGGCAAAGGGCTGCAGATGGCTTCCAGTAAGGGAAGGAGAAAGGAGGAGGTTTTGAGTCACCATCGTCCCCATGGTAACCAAGATCATCTGAACAGCAAAGAGTCAGCACATATATAAACTGTAAAACACCAGGAAACGGGGTTATTCTTCCAGGGAGAGGTGCTGTTGTCACTTCTCCCCTGCTACAAGGAGATCACAAGACTTGACCATCTTGTGAGCAGCAATTGGAATCGTGGAGTGAGAGGATTGGAGCCATAAGAGATCATTTGAGAGAGTTTTCAACTCCCACTCAGGCCGTCCAGTCACGGAGTAGCAGAGCATTGGAGAATAATCACTGGCCTTAAGTCTGAATGGGGAAGTTTCAACGTTTTCTCTCTCAAGGAACATCACATCATACCAGAATGGATTAGATCAACTTTTGGTTGATTGAAGAAGGAATAAACTCTTATGTGGATTCATTTCCTGAAGGATTACAACATCACACAAGGATCGTGGTCAGCTAACAACTAATAGCTGATGAAGAGGAAATCAAGTTCATCGAACTGGGGATTTTAACATCAAAAACCTCCTTCCCTCACTCCTAGAAAAATTGTTAAGAAGTTAATCCAGTCCAGTCAGAGTGAGATCAGACAGCATTATTGAATCAAAAACAAAAATCTCTGCCAATCATTATTCTGATTATATTTGAATTTCTGTTGTGAAATTATCATCATATAACCTATTTTTGATTATGTTGTCGGCACTTGCAAAACCTGCAATAAATTTTCAAGCATGCAGTTAAAGTGTTAAGGCTCGGACATTGGATTTATTGATTCTTCTTAAGGTGTAAAAGTTAAAGTTTATTGGGTGTATAACATCAAGAAGTGCTCTAAAAGGTTAATCTGGTTTTTAATGAAATTAACGCATCCTGGGGACTCGCTGTACGAGTCACTAAATTCAAAATATAGCAACATTCCAAGAGCCCTGATCCATAAGAGGAGAGCTGCCGTTAACGGGCGTGGTCAGCTCGTATCCTGGTTCCAGAGGAGGCTATTCGACCGGGGTGCGAGATCAGCATCAGCGGGGTGGACGTCCGGATGGAGGCAGTGAGCGGCTAGACGAATCTTCTCGCCACCAGCTTGAACAGCCTTTGTGCAGCCCTGCCGGGTAATACCCGTGGAAACACGAAGGTCGGACCCCAGAGACGGAGAGCTGGTTTTTAGTACACAAACACATTCATCGGAGGGTGAGCGTGTGCCGCGTGTATCTAAAAAAATAATAACGGGATCTGACAATTTATTCGCAATAAAAATCCGACGAGAGGGGTGGACTACTGCTCACACAAAGCCTGCTCACAGGCGAATGACACAACCGACAGGCATGAAAAAACTCATGCATGCGCACGAAGGTTCAAGCTTGGCTGATGCAATCACACGTGATTCAAATCCATATGGTTTTTTAAAAAAATAAAAAGGTCCGATACTTTTCTGACAGACCTCGTAATTTGGAAATCAATGTCCCACCCAGATTCTGGCAGAGAAGTGGAGACACATAGAATCCGAGTTGCTTTAAGACCCGTGTGACATTTCCACAGTCAGTGATGGTTTTCAGGTGCCATGTCATCTGCTGGTGTTGGTCCACTGTGTTTTATCTAGTCCAAACTCAATGCTGCCATCTGCCAGGGGATTTTAGAGCACTTCATATTTCCATCTTCATGGAGAGATGCTGATTCATTCGGTTGCTCCCGGTTTTGTTTGGGGTCACCACAGCAGATACAGCCAGATCCGCATTAGTAATAGGCACAAGTTTTACGCCAGATGCCCTTCCTGACGCAACTCCAGTTTTACCTGGAGAAACACACACAGCTGCTGGTGTTCCAAAGAGGTCTCCCATCCAAGTAGTAACCAGATCCTGCTCTGCTTAGCTTGTGAGATCTGACGGGATCAGGCTTACACAGAGCAGACCGACTGCACACAGAGCAAACCGGCTACATTAAATATAAAAAAGATAACAGGAGCAATTAAACATTTAAATATAAAATTTATTTCACAAATACACAAACAATACACAAAGTGACAAAATTCAACTTTTTATTGGATGAAATATTGAACATTAACTTTAGGGCAAGGCTTTAATCAGTGGTATCACACTTCTTCTTCAGTAGGCGTTTGCCTTTGGTGTTCAAGAGGTGAGTGATGGCCGTTTTGACTGGTTGAACATGACAGAGTTAGCAGTTAGTTGCATGGAGGAGAACATTGATGTGTCTTTCCTGTACACCTCATTGGCCAGCAGACACACTAAATCCAAACGCACAAACGTGCTTTCAAATATTTTGCGTGCTCTTGACAAAGGAGAGCAAGTTATCCTGCCTCCATCAGTGTTACTGGCTGCAAGCAGACTGACAGGGAACCAAGTGCACACTTCCGCCATTGTATATGAGATTTATTTTTCACCACCAGCCAGCAGTGACTATTTTCGATCTGCTCGGCATTGCAACTGCTATGTTGCATTTACTCATGGTGTGTATAAATATGGAAGAATTGAAACTTTTCTCTGTGTTAAGTTGGGACCAGACTGCAAATGCGATGATGGTTTTTGTTTGTGTGATAAAGCAAATATCATACTAGTAAAGCCATTCAGCATTACACGAAGACCATCATTTCTTGATGCAAGGCTACGCTGTTCATCTGACTTTCTTGTAAATATTGACTGACATGCAGGTAACCCAAATATTTGTATATATCCAGGAGACATCCTGCAAAAATGTATTTATATGAAATCTGATGTTTCATTTTACCTGTGCCCACTGCCTTCTCATTTCTACTGGGATTAAGTTGTGAATTGATGGTTGCACATGAATGTTTTACATATTAGCAGAACCTGGCCCTCTATAAAATACTATAGGACAGACCATACTATTCTCCAGGTCTGTCTATAGAATCCTGTAGGACAACCCATACAGTTTGCCATGTCTTTCTATAGAATCCTATCCTATAGGATAGCCTATAGGATTTTCTGGGTCTCTTTGGAATCCTATAGGACGGCATATGGAATTGTTTTCATAGATTTTGTCATTACATTATTACTAAAGTACATAAGACTAACAGAACCCAAAAGGTTAGCTTACCTATCCTAAATCCTAAAGCTCTGTGAACACAAATTTTGCTATTATACTGCAGAATGTCAAATACATGTGCTGTATTTTCCCAATCAGAAGTGCATGTGCTTATGTAAAGAGGGGTTTCTATGGTCAAACTAAGTAATATTTTAACATTTCTGTACTTAAAGAATGGAATTTTTGGTTGAGATGCGCTTCTAGCAGTTTGCTTCTAATAGAGGAAATACAGTATGAATTTGTCATGGACTGAGATAAATGATATAGCCCAGGGCTGGTATATTTTGACCAGCAGAAATTCTGCAGACAAGTAGACTTTTGTTATTGTGTGACTGAAAAATGTAAATGTGTATGCTCAAATTCACATAAGCATACAATTACTAGGACAGTTAAAATATGGATTTCACTAAAAATATCAAATAAAATTTATACAAGGCAAAGTTCTAACATGCAATACAGAATTCTATTCACTGCACCCCTGACCGTCGAGAGTCCAAACTTATGAAGAATATTCTCTGGTCCTCAGCAGTACAATTCCTTTGCAATGCAGTGATTTGCGTTCAAGAGTTTGAGTTCAAGAGTTCACGCAGTCTGAGATTACACAGCATTGCCCAACTCATTAATCCTGACTGATGAGGGGATAAAATTCTCTAAGCAGCCATCTTGCTAATATTGCTGTGGGTCAGGGCAGCACACAAACCAATCAGCACCAAACCTCCCACCATAAAAGTGAATACGAATGAATCCTCAACGTCTTCCACAGAGAGTGGAGCCACATGTCACACTCCATTCTCTCAGGCGTCGAGAGCATAGCCCGCTGTGTAGGTTCCATCAGGGCACGCAGGGTCCCCCAACCCTGATCTCCTTGTCAAAAACAAATGGTGTCAATGGCATTGAGAGACCAGCTGATCAGTTCCATAGTTAATCCAAATCATAATTTGAAGAATTCACAGTCTGGTGAAGATGGGACTTTGAAGGTCGGAGCAGAGATAGAGAGCAGAAAGGAGGAGAGGAGAGGGGAGGAATGCGACCGTCCTTGCCGGAGTCCCAAGCTGAAAAATTGTTTGCCAATCAGTGTTGGTGAGCTCATGCTTGACCTTTTGACCTTTGTCATGGGGTCTTGACCTTTTAGCTTTGGCCCTTTGGCCTTGACATTTCACAGCTTTGTTTTTATCAAGAAAATTCAAGTCTCTTTCAAGGCACATGGAATTTTGTTCTTTTTTTTGTTGGTTATATGTTCATCTTGGCTGCTTTGTGTGATCACGTCCCCTTATGAAGTTGATATAAATGGAGGTAAACAGAAAACATTTAACAATAAGAGCATGAATCATTGAACAGTGTGACCTATAAAAGGTACAGATATGACACTTTGGTAGATTTGGTACATTTCAAACAAAATGTTGAAATTTTTGTTATTTATTATCAAAGGCTTCTGTTTGCTATATTCCGTGGTCATAAACAGGCATGCACATAACTGGTACTCATGGTGCTTGTGCGTGCTAAAAATAAATGATGTGCAGCAGAAAACACAAGGGAAGCACTTCATAGGAGGAAAGCAATGACAGATTGTAGGGAAAGTGTTTCCCTCTGTGTGCTGCCAGCTGTGCAGTGATTTTTAGCACACATGAGCATATGTGCACCCCTGGTAATAAACAATAACATGCATTACATTTATGACATTTTTAATAAACAGTCCACCATTTGCCCACATTCAAAATATTGATGGTTATGTTTTGGTAAATATTGTCACTTGTTCACTTTTGATTCTAGTGTGTGTTATGTGTCGACGCGGGTTGAGGAGCGGACCTGCGTCTGACGGAACCCAGCGCTAAAATAACCAGAAAGCGGCTCCAATAACAAAACAATTTATTCTTTCCACCCTCTGGTGCATAACAAAGTGAATGAACAAAAAATGCGTCAGTCTGGTGGAGTGAAGGCTGGCACGCTCTCCAGCACCTAAAAGGATCGAAGCCCGGCGCTTCTGGACTCACTTTTACCGCCAAACACCCCCCAGGTGGACACGACAAACCGACTCTCTGCGAAGGATAGAAGAGGTGAGGTAAGTCAGCAGTTACAAGCAATATCCTTCAAAAGGCACACACTATCAGCAACACATTCAGGTCTGTATTTAAGCTTTATGTAAATGAGCAGCTTCTCACAACAGGTGGAGGATCAGTTGTCCGCATGCCATGGCAGTGAGAAGCGAGCTGCACAATTCTCATCACAATTCAAATATACTGCGTAACAAAATACCAAGTTACTATCAACAATTAGTCAAACAATTAATCACCTCTGATGTGTGCTGACAGCATGTGTCCCTCACCCTTCTTCCTTCACAGGCACGATGTGTCAAACCCAGGCGCGGTCCTCAGCGTCTCACAAACGAACATCACAAGGTCGAGTTCCCGGCAATTCTGCTTGAATCACACATGGCTTAAATGCAGAACGCCATCTAATTATCTGCTTCAGCTGAAAGTCTTTAAGGTTGCATGTGAGCACCATCCACAGGTGCTGCACATAACGTTGATGAGGGTGAAGGACTCTTCAGCCAGCACCTTCTCCACAGACAAATCAGTTTTCATACCACCTGGAGAGCAAAGAAAAGAAAAGAACACCAAAATGTCCAGCCACACCCCCCCAACACACAACAGTACCCCCCCTTTAACGGGAAGCCTCCCGGCGACCGAACAGACCAGGTCCGAGAACAGCACCTCCCTCCGGGGTCCTTGTCAGGAAGCAGACAGCATAACGCTCCCAAGGTCCACCACAGACAGCAGGACAGGGCACCGCAGCTGGAAGGCCGGCTGGCATCAACAAAACCCCAAAACAGTCCCTAATACAATCCAACATACAAGAAAAAACATAAAACCCACCTAAAACCTCCCCAGAGGACCGTCCCATCAACCCTGGAGGTGGAACCCGGAAGGAAACAAAACAAAATCAAAGTCCAACCCCCGGAGGACTACCCTAAACAACCCCGGGGGCAAATAAAACAACCGTTGAACCCTGTTACCTTCCCCGGCACCCCGAAAGACCCCAGGTCCCTCCCAGAGCCCCTCGGCGGCTCAATTTTGGCGAACGGCACAAAACATTAAGCCGGGGAAGGGAACAGGAAAAACTAACCCAGCCCCAACCCCAAGGCGCAGCGGAAAACCGGAAATACGTCCAGTGCCCCAACTCGACCATACCCCAGCCTCTCGGGAGGGGTGGAACTACCGAAATGGCGAACGGCAACAGATCGGCCCACCCCTCCAACTGAGATATGTTCCCGCTGCACCACACCCCGGCAACACCAATGACGAACGGTACAAAGGCTCACCGAGGCTGGAGTGGAACCGGGCCCTAACCAAACCAAGAAAAACGCCCCTAACAACCCCCCCCCCCCTAGGTGCAGAGGTCTTCTGAGAACGCTCAGCGTGACCAACCTGCACCACCCCACAACCCACAAGATGAACGGTCTTGGGGCAAGTGAGGTTGGGGTTAGGGATGTAGGGAAATAAAAAACAACAAAACAAAACAACCCCAAAACCCAAACAGAAAATACCTAAATACACATAAAAAAATAACGATCAAGTGAGCCCAGACGGGCTTCCAACCGCCTAACGTTCACTGCACCAGACACGCCTCTGACTCCCCAAACAAATTATAACCCCTATTCAAAGAAACAAAACATTAGCCCAAACAAGTTTTTTTTGTGTGTGTGTGTTATTTCACCTGTCCCAGAACACCTGGAGATACGTCACCATTATTTTCCTTGACGCTTATATGTCGGGGCAATACAGTGGTCTCTGTTCGTCCGAGCTGCATGGGCTCGTCTGCAAGAGGAGCCAGAGGTCCTGTCGGAGGAGTCTCAGTGGGGCGAAGAAGAGGCGGCCCAGATCTGTGTCGGGGAAAGCCCTGAGATGAAAAAACCCCCTCTGATGGCCGCCCTCTCTCGCGTCCACGCTCCTTCATCCGATCATCTAGATGAATCACCAACGATATTAGCTCATCTAAATCGTTTGGCTCGTCACGGACTGCCAGCTCATCTTTTAATGACTCATTTAACCCATCTACAAACACTCCTCGTAAAGCTGCGGCGTCCCAACCTGACTGAGCAGAAAAAATCCGGAAGTCCACGGAATACTCCGCCGCACTCCACCTCCCCTGCCTGAGATTCAGCAACCGTTGGGCAACGGTATTCGTTTTCACCGGATGGTCAAAAACCAGTCGGAACTCCCGGGAGAAAACCTTAAAGGATCCTAACAATGGTGAGTTGTTACTCCACAACGCTGTGACCCAAGCTAAGGCGTCACCTCGGAGCAAATTTGTCACATATGAAACACGGCTCCCATCAGAAGAGAAGGAAGCCGGTCACTGAGCAAAAACCAGAGAACATTGCATCAAAAACGAAGCACAGGCTTCAACGTCTCCCGCATAAGGCTCCGGATGACAAATAATCGGTTCGGACGCCAAATCTCTGGGTGACGGAGTTATCTGCACCGGTATCGATGGTGCCGCAGCTGGAGCAGCAGGAAGCGGAACGGCTTGCGCTGCAAGCTCCGTAACACGGGCGTCTGTTTGTTTAATTTGGTTTGCGAGATGCTGTAATTGCTCCCATATTTTCTCCAAGTGTTCTTGAACTCTTTCGGCGAAAGGAACCACCTCTGCCGCTGGGTCCATTTTGAAATGGCCGGGAACTACTGTTATGTGTCGACGCGGGTTGAGGAGCGGACCTGCGTCTGACGGAACCCAGTGCTAAAATAACCAGAAAGCAGTTCCAATAACAAAACAATTTATTCTTTCCACCCTCTGGTGCATAACAAAGTGAATGAACAAAAAATGCGTCAGTCTGGTGGAGTGAAGGCTGGCACGCTCTCCAGCGCCTAAAAGGATCGAAGCCCGGCGCTTCTGGACTCACTTTTACCGCCAAACACCCCCCAGGTGGACACGACAAACCGACTCTCTGCGAAGGATAGAAGAGGTGAGGTAAGTCAGCAGTTACAAGCAATATCCTTCAAAAGGCACACACTATCAGCAACACATTCAGGTCTGTATTTAAGCTTTATGTAAATGAGCAGCTTCTCACAACAGGTGGAGGATCAGTTGTCCGCACGCCACGGCAGTGAGAAGCGAGCTGCACAATTCTCATCACAATTCAAATATACTGCGTAACAAAATACCAAGTTACTATCAACAATTAGTCAAACAATTAATCACCTCTGATGTGTGCTGACAGCATGTGTCCCTCACCCTTCTTCCTTCACAGGCACGATGTGTCAAACCCAGGCGCGGTCCTCAGCGTCTCACAAACGAACATCACAAGGTCGAGTTCCCGGCAATTCTGCTTGAATCACACATGGCTTAAATGCAGAACGCCATCTAATTATCTGCTTCAGCTGAAAGTCTTTAAGGTTGCATGTGAGCACCATCCACAGGTGCTGCACATAACGTTGATGAGGGTGAAGGACTCTTCAGCCAGCACCTTCTCCACAGACAAATCAGTTTTCATACCACCTGGAGAGCAAAGAAAAGAAAAGAACACCAAAATGTCCAGCCACACCCCCCAACACACAACAGTGTGGATGTCATGTTGTCTGTCACATGTTGGTCATATGATTCCTGCTGGAATAAAGTTTATGTGGATCAGCCTCCAGCTCTGCACATAGTTTGCAGAATATGTGACTTCACCTTGATTCATTCTTGATTTTTGACTTAGTTTTACCTTAGAAGTTAAGAATATGAGCAAATTTCTGCACAGCTGCCAAGATCACGACTTGAATTCAGCATATTTATCATCTAAGTTAATCACCAGGAGTCTCATTTATGTACTGTTTGTATTCACAGATTTGTGTGTAAACCGTGCATGCAAAGGGTGGAATTTACCAACTTGTACTCTTATTCAGAAATGTATGCAACTATACACACAGCTCTGACTATTCTATAGGTTCTGACCTATAGTTTCTTATAGAGATCCTTATAGTTATCCTATAGAAGCCTATAGGTTGCTCTACGGGCTTGTGCGTGGAAATTTTATAGACTAGCCAACAGCTACCTATAGGCCTTGCCTATAGCATTACCTATTGTTTTTTTTGTTTTTTTTCCATGAGGGAACACTTTGATGTCATCACAGTATGACAAAAAAAAAAAAAACCCAAAAACAAAACAGCTTGCATGAAAAACGGAGCAGCAAAAGCTGGTGATGTGATGTGTGGTGTGGAAATAAGCACTTTGATGTGTGTTTAACTGCAGACACTCTTTGATCCTCAGCGTACTTATGAGTCATCACACTTCAGCTGGAACTTTTTCTTTTCAATTTCAATTTATTTCCTTTATAGCGCCAAATCACAACAGAGTTGCCTCAAGGTGCTTCACACAGGTAAGGTCTAACCTTACCAACCCCCAGAGCAATAGTGGTAAGGAAAAACTCCCTCTGAGGAAGAAACCTCAAGCAGACCAGACTCAAAGGGGTGACCCTCTGCTTGGGCCATGCTACAGACATAAATTACAGAAATAATTCACAGAACAATTCACGGATGAATATACAAGAATTGCTGTTGGTGCACAGGACAGGAGGATCGCCAACACTGATCCTTCACAGGTATCTGAGACATTCTCCTGGATTTGGAGCAGGACGAGTGTCCAGCCTGTCACTGTTTCGTCATTCCCGATGCCGTGGTGGCCAACGTCTACGTGTGAAAAGTGAGTGTTCGATATATCTATAGATGCTTTCCGGCTGCGTTTACATCAGGGGTGGGCAATCATGTGCCATAAAGGGCCGAGACATTGCAGGTTTTCCTTGCTACCAATCACCTTTGCAGGTGATTTAATTAATGTTCAGGTGTCTCAGCAGGTGATTTCATTGATGACCAGGTTTTTATGTGCAGAGGAGAAGCTCATCAGCAACCCACCTGGTGAGATGATAGGTTGCAAGGAAAACCTGCAGTGTCTCGGCCCTCATTGCCCACCCCTGGTTTACATGATGCTTTTAATGTGATTCTGAATTCAGACTTTTGGATTTCCCACCGCCACATCAGCTCTCTGTGCGCACACAAAGTTTAAATTCTCAAGCTTTAAAAATCCTGTTTAGTAAAATTGTCCGTTGAATTTGTGTGAATTAGTCTGAAAGCATGTCCATGAGTTTGAGTCGAACATCAACATCTGATGTTTGCAGTTTCACAAACACGAATGATGATTAATATGAAACAGAAGTTGGCTGAAGTGAGCTGCTCGGTCACACGGACAGTGATTTCAGTTTGTCAGCGTGCACAGAGTCAGTTCATGCAGTCTGAGCAGAACAGATGTGACAGATGTAGTGTGGTGGCACCAGCGCCTGTTACCGCTTTTTACGGCACATTGTTCATGAGAAGCTTCATGTGTCTGATCAGTGTTTCAGCTTCATGATAGAAATGCACTGACACCCTTCTCTTTGTTGTCTTTTTGTCTCCTTACAGCTCGTGGACAGTTATATCAACGGCACCAGCTAGTTTAAACAACACACCCCCATTCTGACACTGTGTCATTTTGGACTGTCAAAAAAATCTATTTTTATTATTGTTTAGATAGATAATATATGAATTAAATGTATATAAGAGAAAAGCACTTTTATTGTGACAGTTTTTTTGTCTGTTTTCAAATAAAAAAAAAAACAAACTATTATGTTTGTGTGTGGTTTTTTTTTCCCATCTGACGTGAATATATTCTGAAGCTAACTGTATTTTTTATTATTTTTTTTTAAGCAAACTGTCACAGTGACCTTTGACCAGGGCTTAAAGAACATAGATTTAGGCTTCAACAGACGCTGATCAGGAAACTGTCACAAACACAGTCTGTGGAGTTTGGTCATCTTTGTGTCAGGTGCCATCCTGACACACACACACGTCTACAATTTAACAGAATTCCCAGTTACATGGCTGGAATGTTAGAATGACATCAGTTTAGGCTTTTCTGAAATAATGCCCTTTAAACTCAGTGAAAACTCATCTCGACAACATGACATAAATGAAATAGAAATATCAAAGCCAAAATGCAGAAGGGAAGACAGACGAAGGAACATGACATGAGATATAGTCACATAGTTATTCACGTCGGCACCAATGATATCAGGACGAAGCACTCAGAGGTCACAAAAATGGACATAGAGAGGACTTGTGACCTTGCCAGAAAGATGTCAGCACCAATTAATAGTCTCTGGTCCCCTCCCCTCCCAGGGTACTGATGAGATGTTTAGCAGGCTGACATCATTAAATAGGTGGCTGGCCCAGTTTTGTCAACAGCAAGGCTTTAGCTTTATTGTTAACTGGCCTTTGTTCTGGGGCTGCCATGGCCTGCTGATGCCGAACGGCCTCCACCCTACTGGGGAAGGCGCCGCCATCTTGTCTGCGAACATAGATAGAGCTCTACAGAGAGGGTAACATTAGGAATCTACAGCAGGCCACGGAGCAGGTGATTAGAGACCCTGCAAGGCTTATGACAAATGTGGGTGTGGAATCCATTAGCTTAGCTGGGAAATTAGTGCAGAAAATCCACTATGGTGATAGTGCAGTTTATCTGCCAGGGAGGGAAATTCAACAAGTTGAGACTGTGGCCTGCTCCTGTAGACGTGGCCATAAAAATCATAGAGGGATATGCTTTGCAAACTTAATACCCATTACTATATTGGATCATGTTGAAATTGAGGATGGCTCAGTGGTTGTTCCAGTAATAGCAAAGATTTCATGTCTGCTACCTACAATGCGCATGGAATGTCTCAAACCTAAACCTACTTCTAGGCATCTTAAATATGCCGCTCTGGAACCACCCCTAAACCCAAACAGTTCAACTGTCAACCCCACTGAGGTCCTTAGACTGGGTCTCATTAACATAAGATCACTGTCCTCAAAATCATTGTTGATTAATGATTTAATTATTGATCATCACTTAGATATGATTGGGTTATGTGAAACCTGGCATAAACCTACAGCTGTCCTCCCCTTAAATGAAGCCTGCCCACCACCATATACATTTAGTCACGTCCCTCGTGATGCTAAGCAAGGCGGGGGTGTTGCTCTTATTTATAAATCTAGGTTTAGCTTATTAGCTGTTGGGGGTCACAAATATAACTCGTTTGAGCATCTGATTCTCCGCTCCGCTCAGGATATTACACATTGCCAAGGTCAGAAGAATAAAAATCAGCTGTATTACTTTGTCACTGTATATAGGCCTCCTGGCCCATATTCTGAATTCTTAGATGAATTCGGTGCGTTCATCTCTAACTTGTCAACTAGAGCAGATAACATTCTGATCATTGGTGACTTTAACGTTCATATAAATAAGCCTTCTGATCCCCTCTGCAAATCATTTATGGAAATTGTGGATGCATTAGGATTTCGGCAATGCATTCTGGATTTGACGCACATTAGTGGAAATACCCTAGATCTGGTTCTCGCACGTGGTATTGCTGTCACGAATATTGACATCATGCCTCTTACTTCAGTGGTCTCTGATCACTCAGTTAAGTTTACAGTTTCGCTGCCATTTTTAGTGGAACAACAACCTTATTTATCACTGCAGCAATGCAACTCCTCAACTAAGACTGAATTAGAAGTTAGACTGCCTGATGTCTTAGCCTCACTTTTGACAAATATCCAGTCAGTAGACAGACTTGTGGATAGTTTAAACTCAGTGCTCAAAACGACACTCGACATGATTGCACCACCTGTGTTGAAATCGTGCTCCCCCAAATCACAGTCACCTTGGTTCAATGATTACCTGCGTGACCTCAAGCATAAAGCAAGAGGTCTAGAATGGAAATGGCATCGTTCAGAATTAGTTTTCCACCTTGCGTGGCGTGATGCTATCTTAGACTATAAGCATGCATTATTGGCTACAAAGCAGACCTATTACTCTGATTTGATCAACAAAAACAAGCACAACTCAAAGTTCATGTTCGATACGGTGGCAACACTTATTCATGGACAACCACCTGTAGCTCGCTCTCCTTTTTACAGCACAAGATTTCCTAGATTACTTTGAGAAAAAAATAGATGACATTAGGTTGAACATGTCCCAGCATGCCTTAACCCAGCCACTACTACACCCTGCTATTGAGGTGGGCGCCACGACTGAGGTATTACCTAAATTTACAGAATTTGATAGTATCTCTCTAGACATGCTGACGAAACTCGTAACGTCAACAAAAAGCACAACCTGTTTATTTGATCCTATACCAACAAAACTGTTTAAGGACCTGTGACCCACTCTTGGGCCGACTGTGCTGGAAACTATTAATCTTTCTTTAACTTCTGGATCTGTTCCTAAACATTTCAAATCTGCAGTGATTAAACCATTACTTAAGAAACCTAATCTTGACCCTAGTGTATTGAAAAACTATCGGCCGATATCAAATCTATCATTTTCCTCTAAAATTCTGAAAAAAGTGGTGTCACGGCAGCTTGTAGACTATCTTACTGAGAATAATCTCTTTGAGCCACTGCAGTCTGCTTTTAGAAAATATCATTCCACAGAGACGGCTCTCACTAAAGTGGTGAATGATCTTCTGCTTACAATGGATTCGGACACCACTATGGTTCTGCTGCTGTTAGATCTCAGTGCTGCATTTGATACAGTGGATCATCATATTCTACTTGATAGGCTGGAAAATCATTTTGGGATTACTGGGAGTGGCCTTGCATGGCTGACGTCATACTTGACCAGTCGTTCTCACTGTGTTTTTTTACAGTAACACTACCTCTAACCTTAGTGACATGAAATTTGGGGTTCCTCAGGGGTCTGTCTTAGGCCCCCTGCTTTTCTCCCTTTATATAGCACCCCTTGGGCACATATTGCAGTGTTTTGGGATTACCTTTCACTGCTATGCAGATGATACTCAGTTATATATGACGATAACTGCTGGTAATCTCATTCACATAAAATCCTTAGAAGAATGCCTTGCAGCAGTGAGAAGTTGGATGTCTAGAAACTTCCTACTTTTAAACTCTGAAAAGACTGAAATGATGATTCTTGGTCCAGTGAGACATCGGCATCAATTTGACCAGTTAACACTCAGCCTAGGCTCATGTGTCATACATCACACTGACAAAGTGAGGAACCTTGGGGTAATTTTTGATCCTTCGTTGTCCTTTGGCCTCCATATTAGAAATATTACTAGGACTGCTTTCTTCCACCTGTGAAATATAGCGAAGATTCGTCCAATCCTGTCTATGGCTGATGCTGAGACCCTGATCCATGCATTCATCTCTTCTAGATTGGACTACTGCAATGTTCTATTTTCTGGTTTACCACAGTCTAGCATTAGGGCTCTCCAACTGGTTCAGAATGCTGCAGCCAGACTTTTGACACGAAGCAGAAAGTTTGACCACATTACACCCATTTTGGCGTCTCTTCACTGGCTTCCTGTCCCAGTGAGATCAGATTTTAAGGTTCTGCTACTAACCTATAAAATTATTCATGGACTGGCACCTACCTACCTAGCTGACCTAATTAAACCTTATGTACCGGCCCGGGCTTTACGTTCTCAGGGTGAAGGACTACTTTGTGTCCCTAAGGTGAATAAGAAGTCTGCGGGTCACAGAGCTTTCCCTTATCATGTCCCTGTTCTGTGGAATGATCTCCCTGCGTCAATAAAACAATCAGATTCTGTGGAGATTTTCAAGTCCAGACTTAAGATGCACTTATTTTCCCTTTCATATGGCTAGCATACTGGTACAGTTTTGTTTTATGCTTTTTACTCTTTTAATTCATGTTATTAGTAATTGGAGCGGGCTGCGGACTCAACTTTACCTAAATTGTGGGTCTTTTAGTGAAGCTTAGGGCTAGCGTCCGGCGATCACCTTAGTATTTCTTCTGTTTTTCTTGTTGTTTAATGCTGGCAAATTTTACAGTATTTTTTGTCTTTCTGATGCCTGATTCTGTTTTTTTTCTGTTTAAGGTGCAGCTCCATCCAGAGATGGGAGTTGTGTTTGTGTTGGCGACCCTCCTGTCCTATGCACCAACAGCAATTCTTGTATATTCGTCAATGAATTGTTCTGTGAATTATTTCTGTAATTTATGTTTGTAGCATGGCCCAAGCAGAGGCCATGCTACAAACCCCTTTGAGTCTGGTCTGCTTGAAGTTTCTTCCTCAGAGGGAGTTTTTCCTTACCACTGTTGCTCTGGGGGTTGGTAAGGTTAGTTAGACCTTGCCTGTGTAAAGCGCCTTGAGGCAACTCTGTTATTTGGCGCTATATAAAGGAAAATAAATTGAAATAAAACCAACTAACAATGAAAATAAATAAATACATATTGAAATAAATGTTTCCTGTGAACACCTAGTGACTCCACTTCATCCCTGTTTTATTTAAGTTTAATGACAATTTGTTTCAGTCAAACTATATTTTCAATGTGCTAATTTCTTCAGTGATTTCCTCCAGAACTATCTGCCAAGGTAGAAAATTGCTGCATCCTATTAAGAGCAGAATACTACTGGAATGAATTTGAATAAGGAAAGTTGGGGTTTTCTCACCTAAATGGATGCTGCACTCACGCAATTTATTGTCTGGAATAGTCCCAGATTGCATTTCAGAGCTTTCAGAATTCAAACATTTTCATGCGGGTGGTGTTGAGGGATAATTTTGGGTTTCAGCTTTTTTTGTTTTTCACCACTTTTATCCCTGAATATGTCAATCGTGAGTCACTTTTGTGCGGATTAAAGTTACTAACTGGGACTCCTGTCTTGTTGTGAGAAAGAAACGAGAATCGTCCTCCGTTCTGTTCACACAGCTCCAAACGCTGCGCAGGTCTCTGCAGAGTCAAGTTAGAACAATAGAGTCCAGTCGGAATTAATAAATTCAAAGCGAAATGCCATTTAAATCAAATGACACCTCTTTACAAATGTTGTAATACAAACAGACTGCAATCGATTTAAACATTTTCATGATTCAAATCCATATAGTTTTTGCAAAAAATAAAAAGGTCAGATAGTTTTCTAACAGACCTCGTATTCTATCAGATGTCAGGAAAACTGTAACGAACACTACATAGGTGAGACTAAGCAACCTTTACACAAAAGGCTATACCAGCACCGCAGAGAGAGCGCCATTGGACCTCAGTCTGCAGTTCATCTCCACCTTAAAGACACTAACCACATGTTTGAGGACAAGGAAGTTAAAATCTTAGCCAGAGAGAAGAAATGGTTTGAGAGAGGGGTCAAGGAGGCATTCTATGTGAAACAGTTGAAACCCAGCCTTAACCGGGGAGGGGTCTGAGACACACTTTGTCCCCTGTTTACAATGGGATACTCAGGTCAAAGCAGTTTAAGGAGATTCATCAAGGGAGCCATCAGGAGAGGCATCTATTCCATCATTAGGAGGGACAGGTGCCCTGTCATTAGGTGCTAACTAGAGCACAAAAGGTGCTAATTAGAGCTATTGTTTAGTCACTAGCCTTAAGGGGCTTTCACAGTGGTGTATTCTAGAGCTGCTCATTGCAGCGTTGTTTCATTTAAATATGCCCGAAATACACACGTACTCAGCCTTTAACAGTGTTCGTTCATACTTGCAGCTGCGTGTGTTCGCGTTTTAATGTGTGCACATAGTCGCGTGTGCCATGCCGCACCAGTTTCAGGGCCATTTTCTGCCTCTGTGGAAGTGCGCTCTGTTCTCTACTGCATGGTGTGGTGCAGCTCAAAAACAGTTATTTAACATTATTATTATTGTTATTATTATTTTTTATGCAGCGAGTGCGAGTTTATTTTAGAGTCACAGCTCTTTTCAGCTTTGATCAGACTGATCGATCAGGGCGTTTGAGCGCACCGACATGCAGCAAGTGCACGTTTATTTTAAAGAGTCACAGCTCTGATTAGACACACAGAGAGGGAGGGAGGAAGAGCGCGCGTGCGAGAGAGCGCTTTTATTTTATTTTAAGGAGTCTGATAGAGGAGAGAGAGTGGTTTTATATTAAAGGGACTCAGACTCCTCAAAATAAAATCTCTCTCTCTCTCTCTCTCTCTCTCTCTCTCTCTGTGTGTGTGTGTGTGTGTGACTCATATAATGAGTCCTGTATGATAAAGTGAAGCAACAATCTTGCAGTATTTATAGCTCCAGAAGAACAACAGGGAGATGTGAAATGGCGCACAGTGTTGAAGCGTGGGCAGGCTCACAATAGTGGACAGTAGCACGGCGCTGCGTGTTCTCGCGTGAAGGCTCCATGCTGTGCTGTACGCCGAAGAAAATTAAACAGGTTTAATTTCTTCCATCCTACGCATGTAGCCCTCAACATACTGCTACATATTGAGAAAAAACTCCACGTGAAGTGGGAGGAGAGCTGCTCATTACAGCGTAGATGATACGCTGTAATGAGCAGCTCTACGAATACGCCACTGTGAAAGATTCAAGCTTCTCTACTACCAAAATCGGTGGTAATAAACATTCTTGCATTTTGACATCTCCCCCTAAGCTTTTAGCTCAATGAAGTGGGTCAGGATAGCACAAGATGCCCCAACTTGCTATCATTTCGCACCTTATATTGTTAGAGATAAAGAGCAAAGGAGGGTTTTAAATGTGTTTTTAAATGTGTGGAGGTGAGATTTCTCCTGAATTAAAAAGTAAAATCCCCCACATTCATGCCCATTCGTGATGTTGAGATGACCCCCCAAAGTACACATGGCTCACAAGTACTGACACAAGGCTGCTGCTTCAGTGATCCACAACCGGCAAATTTCCGTATCAGAGATAAATGCGTGCAGCAATTAAACAGCAAGACATAACACACTGACATTTTCTATGCAAATAGGTAAGTATTTTCCCACTGTAGAACCAAAAACACTGAATGGCTAACTCACCTTTGCTACATCTTAGAGATTGTTACTTTAAAACTTGCAGGAATGAGTGAGTGAGAAAAAGTGCGCACACCACAGACACCGCATGTTTTGATTCCTCTGCTGATCACAAGGATGGCTGGATCCGGGTGAGCTTGTCGTCATTTGTAGACAAAACATCAGTCTTTCCATTGGTACCAAGTATTAGCTTATTCGCGCTGATTACGAGAAAAGGAGGCGCAAATACTACAGCAGTGATCCGGAACTTGCAATGATCTGGAACTGGGCAAGTGACTGTACCGTTTTAAGAATGGAGAACATTTCCACAATGTCACAAAAACAAAAAGTAGGCAGGAGTGGACTGTGAGAGGCATAAAAATAGCGGCGAGGGTGACATACATGGTAGTAAGCAACTGAAAACAAGACTAGGAATGCAATCACACAACAGCCTACACAGGCTCTACGCCAAAGCTGTGCAATTTTCCAGTGTACTCCATACGCATCACCATACAACTGTATGCAAGCCCAGTGTGAAATGGGCTTTTAGATACAAAGTGAGGTTTTACATCAGGTGCCTTTCATGACACATGTCCACATTGCATGGCAAATGGACAGGGGTGGTTTTGAACCAGTCTTGAATTTGCACATAAGATTATATAAATATATATAATAGACTTGAAAACTCCTTTGACATTTCTGGTCACGTTCTTTTCTGGTCCACATATTTGTTCAGCCAACTGCAATGTGTTTTCTATAACAATTACTTTGAACTCCTCTGTGATGAAGTATGGGGTACCTCAGGGTTCTGTTTTAGGTCTGTTGCTGTTTTTACTGTTGGACAATTACAAAGCAGCTATGGATTAAGTTTTTATCTCACTCATATGAAGATGTCCTTTAACATACAGTACACATTAGCAAAATTACAAAAAAAAAGGCTTTTTATGCCCACAACTAATGTGGATGCATTGATTCATGCTACTGTTTCATCATGTATTGATTATTATAATGTATTGTTTACTAAATTACCAGACTTTAGAATCTTCATCTGGTTCTGCTGTGACAGTTTGATCATATGTCTTATTCTGATTAATTTATTCATTTAAGATTGACATTATTTCAGAGTCCCTGTTTTAATGTCAGCTTTTATTTCACGTTCTTGTTTGGCTGACTTGTGTGTTATCCTGAGCATTTCATGTTGTTCTTGAGATTTTATTGAACACAAACATAAAGTGCCTTAGCCTCACTAAATTGTGCTTTCAAACAGTACTTGAAAACTGGCACTTATTAAGTGAGACCAGAGGGAGAGAGAGTGGTGCTGAAGCTCGGCCACGTACAGAGAGGATGCACCACCTTTGAGTCCAGTGTTGTGCAGAGTCCCAGACAGTTGCCAGAGCTGAATCTGGTCTCTCTGAGATGTCAGACTCGAACGGTCTGAATGTTAGCGGTGATCCTGCACCGTACTGATGGACGTATGAATACTACGATGATGAGGAGCCACTGTCTTTTGAAGGACTTGGGGTGCACAGATGTGAGTAGGAACAGTCTGTTTCTGCACCTCTTACAGGGTGCCTACAGCTTAAAGCATGACCTAAGATGTTTTTATGCCAGTCTGACTGAAATTTCAGATCAACATTACAATAACCAGAAATTAAGTGTGTGTGTTGGAGGGGGGGTATAAATAACTGAAGGTTAGTGGCAAATTTGCCCAAATATTAATTGTAACATAGGGCATGATTAAATCCTTCTCCGTATGTCTTGACAATTTTAGACTTTTGAAAGACTGATTTAAGACATTTTAATACCAATTAAGGCCTTGTTTTCAGATTAACAAATTCAGTGCCTCTTCAGATTTTAAGTATCTACAGGAACTCTGCCTTAAAGGGGAACTAGTTAAACATATTATACTGCTTAAACTAAATGACTTAACTCCACAGAGTTAGGAAACATTCAGCACAGTCAGACTTCATTCACACACAGATTTTTAAAATGAACCCTATTGATTTTTTTTTTCTCCACACATTTTACAGCACATCCCTGTAGGTTTTCTTTCAGTCACCTGTCTGTACTGACTCAATCACAATGTCACATTTTCACATTTTCACAAATAATCAAGCTGCTCCCCCCCACTCCAAGCACTCGCAATTTTACAACCTTAAATCAGAAAAAGATGGGATGATATGGTAAATGGTCATTTTTTTTAAAATGCAGTGATCCTTGCATTTGCTTTGACTTTTACTTTGTTGCAGACATTATGAACCCAATAGATTTCATGTTTTGTGTGATTAGCTACATTTCATTTCTTAAAATACGCACGTATATTCATTTCTGCATTTAAGGCTTGAAACACTTTTAAAAAAAGTTAGGACATTAGGACATAAAGGCTTTGTAATGTTTCTCATCACATTTAAAATACGTTTTTGCATTCAGTACATAAGCGGTGAAGCTTTTCAGGTGTTATTTTATCACGTTCTTCCTGCAAACATGTCTCAAGGTGTTTCACAGTATGGGGTCATTGTTGTTGATTTTTCATTTCAAAATTCTCCACACATTCTCTATTGAGGCCAGTCCAGGACATAAACTCCACTTCCACAGTCACGCCTTTGTAATATGTGCAGAATGTGGTTTTGCATGGTTGTGTTGAAAAATCATGGACATCCCTGGAAAAGCTCTTGAAGACAGTTGGTCATCTTGACGGCATATGTTGCTCTAGAATCTCAATATACTTTTCTGCATTAATGCTGCCATCAAAGAGGTGTAAATTACCTTTGACAAGGGTACAAACAACCTCATACCATGACAGACCCTAGCATTTGGACTTGTCTAGATTGTTTTTTCATCTCTGGTTGGAGCAAACAATGTTGTTTTCTTCCAAAATCATCTGGAATACTGATTTATCAGACCATAGTTCATCTTTTCACTTTTGATGGTCCAACTCAGATGCCTCCAAGTCAATGTATTGTCTGGACAAAGTTTTTAACATAATGTAACAAGGTGAAGTCCAGATTGAAAGAATATGTCAAGTGACATACTACACTGGTCAACACGATTTTTCTTGCATTAAGTATTTGAATGGATTTTGGTTAATTTGGGGTCACTTTTTGCCAATCACATTTTGAGATAAGAAAACACATTTCTCGTATCAAGCATTACAGAAAAAGCTGCAGTCATGCACACCTCTTTGGTGCCATAAATGATATTATGGCTCTTGTTCACATTTCGCAAACCTGGTTTAAAAACTGTGCTTTTGAAGCTGCTTTTGTGCATGATTAGTGGCGTCAATGAGCGAATGAGCAACTTTTGCCTAATCCATCAATAAGGAACATGCAGACTGCAAAAAACGTGATGTGATAGAAGAAATCTGAGCTCAGATTCAGATTCAGCACCCAAAAATGACCCTAAATCAGTTCTCAAAGTCCATGCATTAAAAAAATAATAAATAAAAAAGAAGTTGACCAGTGCCATCTTTGAACAGCAGCCACCCAAAAGTTGTCCAGGTTGTACCAGCGCATCGGGGCCACCATCGGGGAGATGGCACTCTCTGTAGGCTATGGGAAACATCTAAATAATTTTATATTTCATTTTCCCCCACCCTACTTTTTAGGAGTACCATCGACTGAGTGTCTTGATACAGACCTGGGCCCCGAGGCAACGCTTCCATTCCCTCCCTGTGCGGCTGCTACTCTACTTGATTAATGTTAAAGTGCTGATACACTGTAAAAACTGAAGTTCACCAGCTGCCTTGAAAATGTGAGTTAATTCAACTGAATATCAGTTAAGTCACCTTAAAGATGAGCTTCATTTCAACTCACAACTAGTGAAGAAAGGACAGCTTTAAAAGGGACCTCTTTTAAAATTTTTATGGGTAATAGTTTAATTCTAAATGGTAAATCAAACTAATATCTGCAGTCCCCCCCCTCCCATTTTTTTTCCTATTAATAATTATCATGCTAAACATATTCGCTATATATAATCCGCCACTAGGGGCGCTGCAGTCTACCCAGAAGTGTGACGTCATTGTATGGGCACGTGTACAACACAACGTTCTTACAGGTTTTTTGCGATGACTGACACACGATATACAGTTGTATGTAAAAGTTTGGGCACCCCTGATAATTTTCATGATTTTCCTTTATAAATCATTGACTGTCTGGATCAGAAATGTCAGTTAAATATATAATATAGCAGACAAACACACTGATCTTTGAGAAGTGAAATGAAATTTCTAGTATTTATAGAAAGTGTGCAATAATTATTTAAACAAAATTGGGCAGGTGCATAAATTTGGGCACCCTTGTCATTTTATTGATATGAATACATTTAGCACTAATTATTGGAACACAAAATTGGTTTGGTAAGCTCATTGACCCTTGACCTCCTTACACAGGTGAATCCAATCATGAGAAAGGGTATTTAAGGTGATGGCCATTTACAAATGTTTCTCCTCTTTGCATCTTTTCTAATGAGTGGCAACATGGGTGCCTCTAAAAAACTCTCAAATGACCTGAAAACAAAGATTGTTCAACGTCTCGGTTTAGGGGAAGGATACAAAAACCTATCTCAGAGATTTCAGCTGTCAGTTTCCACTGTGAGGAAATGGAAGACCGCAGGCACAGTACTAGTTAAGGCCTGAAGTGGCAGGCCAAGAAAAATCTCAGATAAGTTGAAGCAAACTATACAGTGCACTTTGCACAAGGAGATGCTGTAATGCATAGGAAGCCTTTTCTGCGGACATGCCACAAACAGAGTCGCTTGAGGTATGCTAAAGCACATTTGGACAAGCCAGCTTCATTTTGGAATAAGGTGCTGTGGACTGATTAAACTAAAATTGAGTTATTTGGACATAACAATGGGCGGTATGCATTGCTGAAAAAGAACACAGCAAAAATAAAAAAAACAAAAAACTGCTGTGGTTCTGATTATTTCTTTTTTAGAAATCACTGTTTATAGTTAATAACAAAAGCATAAGCACAGACATGAGGCTAAAACATCGCCATCAGTGCGCAGGATCCCTGTTCTGGAAAGCAGAATTCACGTCATGGATCAGCAGCAGCTGCTGCTGGTGTAAATAACCACACATGCCAGAGTGATCAATTTACTGCTCTGATTATATATACAATCATCTTTACATTTATATTTATTCCCCCTCTTGACAGTTTTGTGTTATAAACCAATATATATGGCTTAGTAACGTAATACAGCGAAATAGCAGCCACCACAGCCCACCAGCATTTTTTTAAATCAGTCGTCCTGCATATGATATTTTCAGCTCTTGTGCGTTGTGCCTTTCAGTCCAGCCGGGATAGTTAACCTAACCCTCAGCAAAAAGAAGTTTATTCAATTGTACTATGAGTATACTTATTTTTTACTACAATTGAGGAAGTATACTTGAAGGTGACTTTTTATAAACTGTATTTTATATACTTAAGAATAGTATAGTGAAGTATACTTGGCTTATACTGAGAAGTATAAACAAAAGCCTACGTCTAAGTACTCTTAATACTAAGACTTACAAGGGCCCTTAGTGATTTTCCAGTCTGGCAGGGATTTGAACCCATGATCTTCTGGACTCAAGCCCAACACCTTAACAACTAGACCATCACCTCCCTAGTTCTCCATTCTCTCTCTAGTTATTTATTTTTGTTTCCAAAGGTTCGCACTTTTCTTTTACCTTTTTTGACAAGGAAGGACTTTCGTTCTCAGTTGAAGACGCTATGTTTACATTTTTACAAATAAAGACTTGATCTTGGAGACCATTATGTTTACATTTTACATGCACTTTTTCCTTTAATTTTCTCCACAAAGGAAAATGGACTGCATTTATATAGCACTTTTCCATCTGTATCAGACGCTCAAAGCGCTTCACAATAATGCCTCACATTCACCCCGATGTCAGGGTGTTGCCATACAAGGCGCTCACTTTGTATGAGATGAACTCAAAGATCTAAAACTTTTTCCACATACACAATATCACCATTTCCCTCAAATATTGTTCACAAACCCGTCTAAATCTGTGATAGTGAGCACTTCTCCTTTGCTGAGATAATCCATCCCACCTCACAGGTGTGCCATATCAAGATGCTGATTAGACACCATGATTAGTGCACATGTGTGCCTTAGACTGTCCACAATAAAAGGCCACTCTGAAAGGTGCAGTTTTGTTTTATTGGGGGTGATACCAGTCAGTATCTGGTGTGACCACCATTTGCCTCATGCAGTGCAACACATCTCCTTCACATAGAGTTGATCAGGTTGTCAATTGTGGCCTGTGGAATGTTGGTCCACTCCTCTTCAATGGCTGTGCGAAGTTGCTGGATATTGGCAGGAACTGGTACACGCTGTCGTATACGCCGGTCCAGAGCATCCCAAACATGCTCAATGGGTGACATGTCCGGTGAGTATGCCGGCCATGAAAGAACTGGGACATTTTCAGCTTCCAAGAATTGTGTACAGATCCTTGCAACATGGGGCCGTGCATTATCCTGCTGCAACATGAGGTGATGTTCTTGGATGTATGGCACAACAATAGGCCTCAGGATCTCGTCACGGTATCTCTGTGCATTCAAAATGCCATCAATAAAATGCACCTGCGTTCTTCATCCATAACAGATGCCTGCCCATACCATAACCCCACCACCACCATGGGCCACTCGATCCACAACACTGACATCAGAAAACCGCTCACCCACACGACGCCACACACACTGTCTGCCATCTGCCCTGAACAGTGTGAACTGGGATTCATCCGTGAAGAGAACACCTCTTCAACGTGCCAAATGCCAGCGAATGTGAGCATTTGCCCACTCAAGTCGGTTACGACGACGAACTGGAGTCAGGTCGAGACCCCGATGAGGACGACGAGCATGCAGATGAGCTTCCCTGAGACGGTTTCTGACAGTTTGTGCAGAAATTCTTTGGTTATGCAAACCGATTGTTTCAGCAGCTGTCCGAGTGGCTGGTCTCAGACGATCTTGGAGGTGAACATGCTGGATGTGGAGGTCCTGGGCTGGTGTGGTTACACGTGGTCTGCGGTTGTGAGGCTGGTTGGATGTACTGCCAAATTCTCTGAAACGCCTTTGGAGACGGCTTATGGTAGAGAAATGAACATTCAATACACAAGCAACAGCTCTGGTTGACATTCCTGCTGTCAGCATGCCAATTGCACGCTCCCTCAAATCTTGCAACATCTGTGGCATTGTGCTGTGTGATAAAACTGCACCTTTCAGAGTGGCCTTTTATTGTGGACAGTCTAAGGCACACCTGTGCACTAATCATGGTGTCTAATCAGCATCTTGATATGGCACACCTGTGAGGTGGGATGGATCATCTCAGCAAAGGTGAAGTGCTCACTATCACAGATTTAGACTGGTTTGTGAACAATATTTGAGGGAAATGGTGATATTGTGTATGTGGAAAAAGTTTTAGATCTTTGAGTTCATCTCATACAAAATGGGAGCAAAACCAAAAGTGTTGCGTTTATATTTTTGTTGAGTATAGATAAAGCTACAAGTAATATGCCAGGCAAAATTAAAGTATAAAAAGTAAAATAACCAATGTCTATAACAGTATATTTCATGTATATGATAATAAACTAAAAATAGGGACTCAATGTATACATCTAGTACAATGGGAGTATATAGGTAAGTGTACGTGTGGTATACTTTAAGCATACAAGAGGGATATACCAAGTACATTGATAGCATAGATGAGTGTACTTGTATACTTTAAAGTGTACTTTTGCAAACTTAAAACAAACTTTAAAATATACTTTTATAAACTTGAAATGTTCCAATTTAGTACAAAAAAGTATTAAATTTGTGTACTTTCTAGTATACTAACAGTACACGGTCTGTAGTATACTTGCTATATTTATACTGAAGCATACTTAATAAAATGAACTTTAAGTATACTACTTTTTGCTAAGGGAAATTTGATGTCTTTTTATTTGCTAGACCGATAAATACAACCCCTGGCAAAAATTATGGAATCACCGGCCTCGGAGGATGTTCAAAAAAGCAGATCACAGACATGACACAAAACTAAAGTCATTTCAAATGGCAACTTTCTGGCTTTAAGAAACACTATAAGAAATCAGGAAAAAAAATTGTGGCAGTCAGTAACGGTTACTTTTTTAGACCAAGCGGAGGGAAAAAAATATGCAATTACTCAATTCTGAGGAAAAAATTATGGAATCATGAAAAACAAAAGAACGCTCCAACACATCACTAGTATTTTGTTGCACCACCTCTGGCTTTTATAACAGCTTGCAGTCTCTGAGGCATGGACTTAATGAGTGACAAACAGTACTCTTCATCAATCTGGCTCCAACTTTCTCTGATTGCTGTTGCCAGATCAGCTTTGCAGGTTGGAGCCTTGTCATGGACCATTTTCTTCAACTTCCACCAAAGATTTTCAATTGGATTAAGATCCGGACTATTTGCAGGCCATGACATTGACCTGTGTCTTTTTGCAAGGAATGTTTTCAGTTTTTGCTCTATGGCAAGATGCATTATCATCTTGAAAAATGATTTCATCATCCCCAAACATCCTTTCAATTGATGGGATAAGAAAAGTGTCCAAAATATCAACGTAAACTTGTGCATTTATTGATGATGTAATGACAGCCATCACCCAGTGCCTTTACCTGACATGCAGCCCCATATCATCAATGACTGTGGAAATTTACATGTTGTCTTCAGGCAGTCATCTTTATAAATCTCATTGGAACGGCACCAAACAAAAGTTCCAGCATCATCACCTTGCCCAATGCAGATTGGAGATTCATCACTGAATATGACTTTCATCCAGTCATCCACAGTCCACGATTGCTTTTCCTTAGCCCATTGTAACCTTGTTTTTTTTCTGTTCAGCTGTTAATTATGGCTTTCGTTTAGCTTTTCTGTATGTAAATCCCATTTCCTTTAGGCGGTTTCTTACAGTTCGGTCACAGACGTTGACTCCAGTTTCCTCCCATTTCCTCCCATTCGTTCCTCATTTGTTTTGTTGTGCATTTTCGATTTTTGAGACATATTGCTTTAAGTTTTCTGTCTTGACGCTTTGATGTCTTCCTTGGACTACCAGTATGTTTGCCTTTAACAACCTTTCCATGTTGTTTGTATTTGGTCCAGAGTTTAGACACAGCTGACTGTGAACAACCAACATCTTTTGCAACATTGCGTGATGATTTACCCTCTTTTAAGAGTTTGATAATCCTCTCCTTTGTTTCAGTTGACATCTCTCGTGTTGGAGCCATGATTCATGTCAGTCCACTTGGTGCAACAGCTCTCCAAGGTGTGATCACTCCTTTTTAGATGCAGACTAACGAGCAGATCTGATTTGATGCAGGTGTTAGTTTTGGGGATGAAAATTTACAAGCTGATTCCATAATTTATTCCTCAGAATTGAGTGAGTCCATATTTTTTTTCCCTCTGCTTGGTCTAAAAAAGTAACCGTTACTGACTGCCACAATTTCTTTTTCTTGATTTCTTATAGTGTTTCTTAAAGCCAGAAAGTTGCCATTTGAAATGACTTTAGTTTTGTGTCATGTCTGTGATCTGCTTTTTTTCTACAAAATTAAACAACTGAATGAACATCCTCCGAGGCCGGTGATTCCATAATTATTGCCAGGGGTTGTAAATAGTCTACTTTTGAAACTCACCTCCTGCAAAGACTTCCTCTTTTCTTGCTTATCTCTGCACTCATGACGACAGCTGGCCGGGAGGCTGTGTCCGGGACGCGCATTGACTGCGACTCGTCCCACATTTACACACTTACTGAAGTCGAATATCATCAGGATTGCATTGTCCTTCAAAAAGTTTTTTGGTTTAGAAACCACGAGCTCCGCTTGAAAATGTTTCATAGCAGGCCCACTCATAATGGTCGCTACACACTTTGGAGAACCTGATAACCGGTGGGTTCTTCAGTTTCATTGCACGTAACCACAGCCCGAGCCTTTCCTTGTTTTTTAGTGGTAGCGCATGATAGCTAACATTCGTTCTTCTGTATCCCTTGTTACCACAGCTGGGAGATAAGCAAAGAAACACCCATTTTCAGTAAATGCTCTCCAAGTATTCCTCGTCCACACGTAAAATCCAAAGGGGAGACAACGCGGACGCTCAGGGGCACATATAGTGATGTCACAAAAGTTCTGACCAATCACATGCGTTCTTTATACATTTTTATTTTTAATGATTTATTAATATTTTAGTATATTATATATATTTATAGTATATTAGTATTTTAATGACATTCATATAAGCAGACAACACAGCCAATGTGACAACATGTCGGCACTGAAATGTGCGTAAGAGTACTCCTGAGTGTTTGTAGGATTTGTTCTTACCTAAGAACATATTCTGGATAGGAAAGCATTCATGAATGCCACAATCTTCGTAAAAACGTCATAAGCAGGACTTAGGAACAAATTTGTTCTTAAGAATGGTTCGTGAATGAGGCCCATTGTTATTAAACATTTCTATAATTTCTCACACATTTGCGAATAAACTAGAGATCCTCTGCCCATCTTTGCTCCTCAAAGATTCGGCCTTTCCTGGATAGTGTTTTGTAACAAATCATCACACATTCACCTGTTGGCATCACCTGTTTAAAATTTTTTTCCCTCATTACTCATCCTAAATTGCCCGTCTCAACTCTCTTTTGGAATGTGCTGTAAACCTGAAATGCAGGAATGAATGTTTATTAAAAAAATTCAGTTAAGTTGACCACACAAATAAAGTATCCTTTGTTCATACTGTCTGTAATGGAATAAAAATCAAAGTAAACTTAAAAATCACTGAGTCATTTGGCATTTTCCACACTGTGCCAACTTCTTATTTGGGGTTGTAGAAAGTTTTCATATGTAGACAGTTATGGCCTTTTAAGATAAATAATAACCTACAATTCATGATTCCACAAAGACAACAAACAAATTATTGAATAATGATTGAATCCACAGTGGTCCTATCAAACCATAGAATAGTTCATCCAAAAATGTAGGACACTAAAAAACCCACAGGTAGTAACTAAGTCATTTCTTCTCACATTTGTAAGTACAAATATGAGGTACTTGTAATTTGAATATTTCCAGTGGTGGGCACAGTACCGCTAATCTGCTAACCGCTAATTATCGAAGCTAATGCTTTCATTATCGGATTAGCTTTTCAGATAACTTTGAAAACCATCAGCGGACCAGTTACCTTCCGATAACGCTAACATATTTTTGCAGGCATAGTGAATAAAGCTTTAACAGTTAAAAACATTAGTTAAGTCTAATATCAAAGATTTTAATGCTTATCTGTTAAATGTTTTGTAGCAGATATACAGTTCTATTCTCTGCAAACAGATGAGAGCTGGTTTCAGGAGAAACTGCTCAATCCTCTGCAGTCAGAGGAGAACTGGTCACAAGATCATTTCTTTTGACACCATACTAACTTGTCTGCAAATATCTTCAATGTCATTCACAGGCATACAGTTTTAACTTATGTTAAAATTTTAACCAAACTAATTTCAGACATGTTTAAAATACTGTCACTTCTGAAGTTTTATAAAGTGAAAATATCAACTATATGTTTTAGTTTTAAAGTATTGCACCAATTTTGAAGGTTTTAGTGTGGACATGCCTGGGCAGTGCCAGTGCATTATGGGTAAAAGTTCACAACAGGAGAAATGCATTTGAGACGCTCTGATCAGGCTCCATACGGACAACAGCATTTGTATATTGTGCCTAAAACTCTCGTGAATATATTCTCTGGGTTTATAGATGTTGTTATTGTGTTTGTTTTATGTAAAAATGCCAGAAGAAGCTCAGGTTGCTTCTCCATTATTTTCAATTGGAATCACTGCGAGCTCCAATCACTTCCTGTTTGCTCTTTAACGTCCTGTCCTTTACAACATTATTTGTCATCTTTGTTCCAGAGTAATATATATAAGATGTCTGAAATTCGGTTTGCGTTTATTAAATTCCACGCAGATTAAATGTAGCAGACACGGATTATTTATTTGGAATATTTGTTTTGGCAAGTTTTCACGGTCTCTACTGCCATCTGCTGGCCAGTAGTGTTCATATCCCATAATAATATCCTTTGCGTGCCAGAGAGTTGTTGCAGCCTCTTGCTGCAGCTGATTAAAAGAAATAAACATTTTGGCAAATGGCATATTTTACAAAAGCACATTTATATGTAGATACCAACACACATATCACGTCACATTAACATGTTGGTTTTTACATAGAATGAATGAGTCAACCAATCACTGTTAGCGGAGGCTCATTTTACCCATAATCCCTTTGGCATCTGTGTGTGTTAGTTACAAAACTTCAGAAATAGTGCATTATGTAAAATTAAAGATATGTGTTATATTTTAACTTTGTACAAATGACAGAATTGTCATTAATGGAGTTATTCTACCCGGATTAATTTGATTTATAAATCAGAACTGCTTTATTTTCCAAGACTTCTGCCTCACGGGGTGGGAGTGCTACATGCTGTTAAGGAATAATGATTTCTTTTTTGTTGTTATTGCAACCTGGCGGTCAGGCTCCTTTTGCTTCGGCTTTGCTTACACACATATAGCTGAACACATAAAGTAGCCTATATTAATATTTTTATTATCTGCCACTTTCTCACTGTAGGTCATAAAAATAAATTGGTCAGCCGAACAACCTCTCTCTCTCCCTCTCACACAGTCACTCACTCAGTCACACACACATGCACACACAGACAGACACACCTTAATCAACATTGTTTAACTTTGTGTGGAAAAAATGCCAAGAACGTTAAGTAGTAAAAATAAATAAATTGAGGAAAAAAAAATACAATTTGATCATGAAAATAAAAAAAAAACAAAAATTAAAAAAGAAAGTTGTGTTGAGTATGACAAATCTTGTCCATGCATACTTAGTAGTTCGTAATTTCCTACAACATTCAATGTCATTTCTGAGGCTGTTCTGTAAATATTCTTTCATACACTTAAGAATATTCATGTTCTGAGTTTATAAAAAACGTTCTAAATAAATAATATAAATATTTCTCTTACTTTTGTGATTAAAAACATTCATTTGAATCTCAGTTTTGAAGCTGTTCTGTAAATAGGTTTCAAATAAACAATAAATATAGCAACTTCTGATTAATCCATATCAATTTCAGACTTAAAATAATGTATTGATTTAAGCCCCGCCCATTTCTGGTTAAATGACACCCACATCCGGTTTAGGCCACGTCCACTCTAAGTACATCTACAGATAATTTAGATGGTTGAACAGATACAGATAGTGGTGTACTCGCTCATCCCTAATCCTTACCCCATGAGGTGAGATCTTGGATGGAGCCCCAAACAGAGGAGATTTCACCTTGTGTTTCTTCCATTTTCTAATAATTATGCCAACATTTGTTGCCTTCTCACCAAGCCGCTTGCCTGTTGTCCTCTACCCCATCCCAGCCTTGTGCAGGTCTGCAATTTTGTCCCTGGTGTCCTTAAACAGCACTTTGGTCTTGATCATGGTGGACAGGTTGGCGTGTGATTGAGTGTGTGAACAGGTGTCTTTTATCCAGGTAACAAGTTCAAACAGGTGCAATTAATACAGGTAAAGAGTGCAGAATAGGAGGGCTTCTTAAAGAAATACCAACAGGTCTGTGAGAGCTAGAATTCTTACTGGTTGGTAGATGATCAAATACTTAATTCATGCAAATTATTTTAAAATCATACAATGTGGTTTTCTGGAAAAAAGTTAAAATTACAGCCTGATAAAAATGACAGATCTCTCCATTCTTTGTAGATGGGAAAACTTGCAAAATTGACAGTGGATCAAATACTTATTTGCTTCACTGTACTTCTACTCCACTAATGCATCATTAGTCTCTTTAAAGGACATGTCACACTGAAATCATAAAGATTTAGGAAGTCATTTAGATTTAGGCTGTTAGTGGCCACGCGATGATCCACTGGGATTACTTTGTGCACCTCTGTGATCGGTTTCAAAGTATACGGCATTCACAGCAAACAGCTACGGAGACTTCCGAAAACAAAGTACTCGTGAGTACTCGAGTGTTTCCGACAGGTGACGTAGTTACTAGAAGTGTCCCAGCGTGCGCTTCAATGAGCTGAGGCACAGATTAATTCCAACATTTACACAAGTGTGATGTTGTGTTATGGTGACTCGTTTTTAAGTGATAACTGTTCATTTTGATGCAGTCACAGTAAAAGCAGCAGCTGTGAGTAGGTTTTGTGCAGCTGCGGCAATTAGTCATAAATGCAGCCTGTTAACAACACAAATAAGTGTTGTATTTAACTTTGAAAAATCTAATAAATATATACATCTGTGTCATCACGGAGACATTCCATGTCCATTAAGCAACAATAAACAGCTGACACGTAGGTTAAAACAGCATAACAGCCGTTTTAACCTACATGTCAGCTGCTTTTTCTTTAAATTAAGGGATTATTCAACATTAACTGTCTTTTGAAAAGTTCCTTATAGAGATTGACAGTTTTATGACATTTGAAAGAGTCTTCAAGCTTAATACTGATTATATATTGTTCAAATTCAGCCAGAAGTCCATCTAAATTGGGGGTTAAAACAGCTGCTGTGCATATGCACACAGACTCTCTCAATGTAAAAAAAAAAAGTACTTTCATTGAAAGTGCCATTAAAAAGAACACAAAGCAAAAGATGGAAAAAAAAATAAACATTCCACTCACCCCAGTGTAAAGATTTCTAAATTAGTCCACAACAAAAACAAGCCCCCATGCACACGTCACGCACATGCAATCACAATTGCAATCACCAGCCATGGACCAGTCCACTCGTCCACACTCGGATCCACAGTCAAAGATCATTTTCAAGTTCCACGCGACCAGAGAATAATGTCCAGGTCCACTCGCTCTTGGGTTCTGATTGCGTGTGCATAATGTCCGGTTGCAGCTCTGCCTTCAACTCAACTTCTGTCAGGATCGTGGCACATTATGTAGCTACGCTGGTCTGCTCAAAAAGGACTTCACGCTCCTTACTGATGTCCACAGACATTTATTTCTTTATTCAGCTCGTGTAACAGCCATGGAACAACCGTGGGTAACACCCGTGGAACACCGTGAAAACTAAAAAAGACAAAATGCTACATTTAAACTCATATTCATAGACATTAACCCTAAATTACACATTTCGGCTGTAACAAGACAAAACAGCATTATAAAATAACTTTTACCGTGTGCGCCTGTTTGACCAGCAGTAGAATGACACCATAAGCAGATTCTGTGTCTTATATGAGTTTTACGTGCTGCTCTGACTTTCCTTGTCCCCTTTTCTCTCCCGCTCTACACATATGCCCTTCCGGGTCGAGCAATTATGTGGCTTATTTCCTCTTCAGCACAGGTAATTTCAAAATAAAATAAACATCTTAAGCTGTAAAGCCGTGTTACACATAGCCTTAAATAATCGTGCAGTTATTTACCAAAATGAACAAAGGAAATTTTGTATCATATTCCTGTTGTCGTGGTAACCTATATACAATTCATTTTGGCGTCAGTTACACATTAGATAGTCCACCATCTCCTGAAAATAGCATCTTCTGAGTTTTTCCAATACTTCTGCGTGTCCAGGCATGTCCGCAGCAGTAAACCAGCAGCTGTGGCACAAACAACGTCACTACACTTTAAGTTCAAAAATCCGACAGACTCTGAAAAAGTTATGAGTTTCAGGGTGAAGTGTTTCATCTCCTCTGTAAATCTGAGCCACTGCTTTCAAAGAAAAGGTCCGAAGCTTCGTTATTGGACATAACCTAATTAATTTTGCTCTGTCTGTCTCTGCTTGGGATGTTTCTGTTTTGCTCTTAACTACGTCACACACAGAGAAATGCAGAAAATTGCCAGGTAGGACATTTTCCAGAAATGCACCTGTTTTCTCACTTCAGGAGAGGAATAAAAACATCAGTAACCACTAATTATAAGCGCATGTGCGCAGGGAGACTTACAATCATGAGTACTTTTATGTTGTGTTGCTAACTGGGACATTAAAACCTTTATTATGCTTAATCACGATCACAAACCTTTGATCCTATTCACCGATTGCTTTGACCATTATCAAAATGAGAATTAAGGAGCTGCACTGTGTTTGTATGACACTGGTGTTTTTCCATTTGTGTGGCCACAAAAACAAATCTGTGTCATGGTGGAAATATTTCTTCAACACACTTTTCTGTTTCATATTTTATACAATTCATGTTGGTTTTTTTTTTTTTTTTTTTTTACATTATATCAAAGTTAGCATGAATCTGTGTTTTCAGAATGAAATGATATTCGTGATCTGTTTGCAGACTCCATAGTGATTGGTTTCTGGGTCGGTCTGGCTGTCTTTGTCATCTTCATGTTTTTTCTACTCGCGCTTCTTGCCAAGACTGGAGCTCCATATCCTGAGTGAGTGTCTGCAAGAACTACAACAATATACATATACACACACATGCAGTCAAGCTCATAAGTATTTGGACAGTAATATAATATTTGTATTTTTGCCTCCAAACATTAACACAACAGAGTTGAACTCAAACAATCAAGATGTTCTTGTCGTGGAAACCTGCGTATCATCGGTCACAACTTCATGTTGAAGTGGAACAGAGAAAGCTTTTCAGAAAGAAAACACCTAAACATTGGACTGATTGTCCCATGGATTTTGTGACAAACTGTAGCTAAAATTTTAAGAAAAATGTCTGTTCCACATCATGATGCTTTCTAATACCTCCGTCACACGAGAAGCCAAATGAGCCCAAAAACTGTCGGAATGAAAATTCAACGTGCATTTCAGCACAGTCGAGGTGCATTTGAAAAACTAAAACAGCATTCTGAGGTAGTCTTCCAAAAGGATCAATAAAGTTCTATCCATCTAATCTAATCCACCTTATGAGTTAGAAGATGTATCTGTAATATTATGTTATCATGGCTGTAACACCACGTTCAGATGTGCCGTGCTGAGGCAGTGCGTCACAGAGCCGTGCAGCAGCGCAGCCCTTATGAACAAGGTGTTATGTCCATAATGAGCATGATATTACAGATACACTGTCAGTCTACCTCGTGAGTTAGAAGATGTATCTGTAATATTATGTTATCATGGCTGTAACACCACGTTCAGATGTGCCGTGCTGTGAGGCAGTGCGTCACAGAGCCGTGCAGCAGCGCAGCCCTTATGAACGTGGTGTTATGTCCATAATGAGCATGATATTACAGATACACTGTCAGTCTACCTCGTGAGTTAGAAGATGTATCTGTAATATTATGTTATCAAGGCTCTAACACCCTGTTCAGACGTGCTGCGAGGCAGTGCGTCACAGAGCTGTGCAGCAGCTCACACATCTGAATGGACTGTCACAGCTGTAATACACATCATATGGCAGATACAACATCCAACTCATACAAATGAATGACATTACAACTATATTACCAAGTCATTACAATATAAATAAAATAGATCACCACCTTTGGAATGACTCCATGCGCCTTCCACCGCGCAACGTACACCAGACAGGGTGCAGCCTGCGATATTTCCCCAGTGATCCTGTGAGCGATGTGAGATGGTTACAATATCCAGCTTCCAGGGGCAAATCCATCATCCACTACGAAATACATATTCCAGGGAATGTAAACCTTTGATCAGGGTCATTTGGGTAATTTCTGTTGTCATTATGATTTAAAAGGAATAAACACAGTTCTTTGATAATAAATTGCTTCACACAACCACTAACCATGAGTGAAAAAAGTTTCTGTGTTATCATTCATATTCTCTGAAAAATGGCCAAAAAAAAAAATCAAAAATTCTGCCAGGGTATGTAAACGTTTGTGCACAACTGTAAAATCACTGGCATTTATTTACTTGTCTGTCTGTTAACAGAATTACGTCATTATTACATTTTCACCACAGATAGATATTAGGCCATGGAAGACTCAGTTAAATTTTGGAGGTGATCCGGATCCGGATTCTGGATCAAGATTTCACTTTATGTAGGCTTTGAAAGATTACATCAAAACTACCTACATCAAAACTACTTCAAGGATTCTCACAAAATTTGCCCCACAGATAGATATTAGGGCATTGAAGAAGACTCCAATGAGTTGGAGGTGTTCTGGATATGGATTGGCAGACATCAGGAATCTTGGATTGCTCTTGTATATTATTTACATGTAATAAAAGAAAATAAAATATAGGGCAACCGAACATTGACACATCAAATTTGTCTGTAAAAGAAACTAGTTTTGAAGCATTATTAGATTCAGTCAATGATAAAGACTTCTAATAAAGTTTTAACTCATTTCTCCATTCATGTATGTAGTTGGATAAATCTTGTTCACTCAACATGCACGCTGTATTGCACATCCGGGTACTTCATGTCCTTTTTCCGCCCCTCTTTGGTAATGGTGGCCGTGCCCCCGTGTACGCAAGGCCACAGACGTATACGTAGACGCCTCATGGACTGCCGCTGCCTATTGGAGCTGACTTATCAGCACGGCCGCCATCTTGCATGGGTCCCTATTGTGCCCCATTGCATTTATTTGTACTGAGAAAGGTGTATCCCCAACTACAATAATCCGTAACTCTCTGAATTTTTACCCGATGTTCCCGTGGTTTGGTTTGTTAGAAACAGCAGAGATTCAGTTACAATACAGGATGCTTTCACACATTTAAAATACATACTTTTATCCTTAAAGACTTTGTCTTATGTTCTTTAACAAAGACATAGACTTGTGTGAAGCACCTTGAGGTAAGTTTGTTGTGATGTGGTGCTATATAAATGAAAAAAAATTGAATTGAAAAAAAAATTGACATATGCAATGACAAAGATAAATGTATAAATTAATTAATTTTATAATTTAATAAAGAAACAAGTTTGGATTGTTTATTTGACACACACACACACACACACACACACACACACACACACACACACACACACACACACACACACACACACACACACACACACACACACACACACACACACACACACACACACACACACACACACTACCCCCCAAGTCATCCAGAGGCATACAACTTATGGTTCAAATTTTAACCATACTTATTTCGGACAAGTTATTTAAATTAACGTCACTTCTGAAGTTTTATAAAGGGAAAATAGATATATGTTTTAGTTTTAAAGTAATGCGCTAATTTAAGGTTTTAGTGTGGGCATGCTGTGACAGCAGTGCATTATGGGTAGGATAGGGTAATCTCAGTACGGTACTCTCAGTACGTTCACGACAGGAGTATGCATTTGAGACACTCTGATCAGGACAACAGCATTAAACTCTATTGCCTAAAACTCTCGTGAATATATTCTCTGGGTTTATAGACGTTTTTGTGTTTGCTTTTATTAAATTCCACGCATCTTAAACGTAGCAAGTAGCAACACAGACTATCTGGAATTTTGTTTTGGCAAGTTTTCAAGGTCTCTACTGCCATCTACTGGCCAGTAGTGTTCATGGCAGTGCTCAGACCACACGGTCTAAAAGTTCAGAACGCCTGGTTTATGTTCTCACACACATTGTACGTTCAAAAATCACACATCAGACTCGTGTTTCCAGAAGCAAAACATAAACAGAAGCTTTTTTTTAAAACTTAATTTACAAAAACTCTCAATGGGAGACAAAGTTTTTTTTAAAAAAACCCATTACAAAACAGGTCTGTGATGTTTGCACTGGCACAAGAATATTAAACAGGCTTGATTTTCATCTGACCATACGATCAGCGATCAGGAGGTGGTCGTGAGATGTTAAACGCAGCTCGTTACTCCATGTATACTAAACGATGCAGGACGCGCAATTAACCTGAAACTCGGTGCAATCCAAAAAATTCACACGAATAAAATTCAGCTGAAAAAGGGCCAAAACTCACACTGGCACCAGTAATTGGCAGTGTTCTATTTATTTTGACACCGGTTATCTAATTACAACTTGGCTTTTTTTTTTTAATGCCTTTTTTTTTTTTTTTTTTTTATAAAAAATGGCATATTTTACAAAAGCACATTTATTTGTAAACACCAACACATGACACACCTCACATTAACGTGTTGGTTTACATACAACCTCTGGCTGTTGTGAAAGTGTAGTGACACGGACCCACAACAGGGGGCGCAAATGAACGGCCAATAGATGAGCCAAAAGGTAACAATTTAATGTTGTGAAATGTGCACAACGAACGTACAGACAATCTCAGAATATAATTACAGTCAATCCACAAAGGTGACGTGTGGGCAGGCTCGAGGATAGAAGACGTCTGTCCTGAGAAGAGCCGGAACCACACGATTTCCGCCGCCACAGAACCCGGTGAATACTGGAGCCGCCAAGTCCCGAATTCCCAGGTGATCACCGTCCCCGACTGTCGGATCTGGTACTGCTGGCGAGAACAAAGACAGTCAAGTGTGGGTGTGTGTACACCCAGTAACAACAGCAGTGGGAATGCCACCTCCACCTCCCCCGGCTGCGTCCATGGCGGCAGCGCCCTCTCGTGCCTGAAGCCCTCACTTCAGGCAGGGCGCCCTCTGATGGTGGGCCAGCAGTACCTCCTCTTCTGGCGGCCCACACACAACACTGGCAAGAATTATGGAATCACCGGCCTCAGAGGATGTTCATTTTTTTTGTAGAAAAAAAGATCACAGACATGACACAAAACTAAAGTCATTTCAAATGGCTGGAAATGGAAAAAAAAATTGTGGCAGTCAGTAACGGTTACTTTTGTAGACCAAGCAGAGGGAAAAAATATGGATTCACTCAATTCGGAGGAATAAATTATGGAATCACCCTATAAAATTTTCATCCCCAAAACTAACACCTGCATCAAATCAGATCTGCTCGTTAGTCTGCATCTAAAAAGGAGTGATCACACCTTGGAGAGCTGTTGCACCAAGTGGACTGACATGAATCATGGCTCCAACATGAGAGATGTCAATTGAAACAAAGGAGAGGATTATCAAACTCTTAAGAGTGTAAATCATCACGCAATGTTGCAAAAGATGTTGGTTGTTCACAGTCAGCTGTGTCTAAACTCTGGACCAAATACAAACATGGGAAGGTTGTTAAAGGCAAACATACTGGTAGACCAAGGAAGACATCAAAGCGTCAAGACAGAAAACTTAAAGCAATATGTCTCAAAAATCGAAAAATGCACAACAAAACAAATGAGGAACGAATGGGAGGAAAATGGAGTCAACGCCTGTGACCGAACTGTAAGAAACCGCCTAAAGGAAATGGGATTTACATACAGAAAAGCTAAACGAAAGCCATAATTAACAGCTGAACAGAAAAAAAAACAAGGTTACAATGGGCTAAGGAAAAGCAATCGTGGACTGTGGATGACTGGATGAAAGTCATATTCAGTGATGAATCTCGAATCTGCATTAATCAAGATGATGATGCTGGAACTTTTGTTTGGTGCCGTTCCAATGAGATTTATAAAGATGACTGCCTGAAGAGAACATGTAAATTTCCACAGTCATTGATGATATGGGGATGCATGTCAGGTAAAGGCACTGGGGAGATGGCTGTCATTACATCATCAATAAATGCACAAGTTTACGTTGATATTTTGGACACTTTTCTTATCCCATCAATTGAAAGGATGTTTGGGGATGATGAAATCATTTTTCAAGATGATAATGCATCTTGCCATAGAGCAAAAACTGTGAAAACATTCCTTGCAAAAAGACACATAGGGTCAATGTCATGGCCTGTAAATAGTCCGGATCTTAATCCAATTGAAAATCTTTGGTGGAAGTTGAAGAAAATGGTCCATGACAAGACTCCAACCTGCAAAGCTGATCTGGCAACAGCAATCAGGTAAAGTTGGAGCCCGATTGATGAAGAGTACTGTTTGTCACTCATTAAGTCCATGCCTCAGAGAGTGCAAGCTGTTATAAAAGCCAGAGGTGGTGCAAACAAAATACTAGTGATGTGTTGGAGCGTTCTTTTGTTTTTCATGATTCCATAATTTTTTCCTCAGAATTGAGTGATTCCATATTTTTTTTTCCCTCTGCTTGGTGAAGACAAAGGCATCGTGAGTTACTGCCTGCCCCCTGGCACAAACAACAGGTGGCTGGGTCTCCTGCACTGGCACTAAAGATCTGCTTTCTGTTTTAAGCCGACAAATCCAAACAAACAAATTAATTGGGCCAGTCAGGGAGGACAAGCAAAGAGATTCTACACATGAATTGAACAATTTAAGCAACCAAAGAAAACACAACACCCACCTAAACAGGCCGACAATAGTGCTCAGCACCTGGCTCACATTGGGCTTCACCTTGTTTTCAACCGAATAGCTAGTTTCACATGCGCCACTACCGAAGCAGGTTAAATGCTCGAATGACCGTCCACAAGAATGTGCCCTCAGCCTCATCCAGCCTCCCTTGTATAGCTTCCCGCTGCCATTTCAAGCTTTGTAATCAAATTCATTAATCGTAGACACACACCCGTAGTGACACTCTACAGTGGAGTATTCATTTTAGTAATTTCAGCAAGTAATTTATCCATGCCAGCCGTTGATTGCGATGTGCCTGGGGGAGGAGAATCTCCAACCTTCTCATTGGCTTCTTGTGCCGGGCTCCTCCTGCTCCTCTGAGTAGTAACATGGGCTGTAGTTTTAAAGTACTTTGGCGTCGACATTATGTCATATTTTTACTTTAATACTTTCCTCAGGTGGAATTTATATTTCACTGAGATATCGGAGCAATATTATTGCTAACATAAGAACTCTTAATTTATTATCACATTTAGTTGTTCGTCATCCCCACATGACTCTACCTGAGTATTTTTGATTACAGGAAGAATCCTGAAACAGACCAGAACTCAGTGTGGTGACCATCTGCTGTGACCATACAAAACAAGATAGAGCAAAAGCAATGAAAGAATAAATAAAAGTAAAAAGTAGCGAAAGATAAAAACAAGAATGTAGGTTTGTACCACATTTTAACAATGTTATCTTCCTCTTGAGGTTTGCAGAAAAAGGAACCACAGATTGTATATATACCCCATTCACCCATAGATTTTCTACAGAGACCACAAACACCCCATATGAAGCACACATCTTGGCGTTGGCAGTGCTGACTGTGCCTGTCATGTTAAACTCAAAATGGATTAAGTGGATAAAGAGGTGGCTTGTGAGTGGTTTAGTGTGTGACAAAAGAAAATTGAACACAACTCTATCTTTGAGTCCAAACCAGCTAAGCTAACAGGCTAACCTCAGTTTAGATGTTCATATTTTTGGGGACTGTGCAGTGGTTGCCGTAAAGGTTTGCTTTGGTGTGTGAGCAGAAAAAGTTGTGAGCCACTTATTTTCTCAGTAATCATGCATTAAAGGGACCTAACAGATCAGGCTAACAGACAGCTGCTAAAAGTACTAACAAGGTTAGCATACAACATTAAATACAATGAGAGTTTCACTCAGTGCAAATGTTGCAGCAGGAACGTCTTGGATGATCCATTAGGATATTTCACCTCACAAGCCATATTATTCCAGGTGTTTGTCAAAATACACTCCAAACGAAACAGGCACAGCTGCCACAACAGCTAGCAGCTGCATCGAACGGCTTCTGAGTGACCAAAGCTCAACTCAGCAGCTGTCACTCAAAGCAACCATTCTCCTCACTATGCATAACGTTTTGGCTTGAAATGGCTCAACCTAGGAAATTCACCTGTGTACAGTTGTCATGGAGGGAGAAGCTACCTAAAGAAACAGAAACCTTTTTGTACCAGGCTGTAAACATGAATATTTCTGCTCTAAAGTTGGACATTTTAAAAAATTCGCCCTATTGACGCAAAACTTCGGAGAGGTCGCCGCGCTGCAAGATCTCAGTAACATTGAGAACTGCATTGAGATGCTCTGATCAGGCTGCACTTTAACTGCTGCACACAGTCAACACCATTAACATAGCAACATAAAAACTATTTTTATATTGTGCTTAAAACTCTCATGAATATATTCTCTGGGTTTATAGATGTTGTTATTGCGTTTGTTTTATGTAAACATGTGAGAATCACAGGTTGTCTCTCCGTTATTTTCAATGGGAGCTGCTGTGAGCTACAATCGCTTCCTCATTATGTCGTTCTGGGGGAAAGTGAAGTTTGCTCTTTAACGTCTTGATTGTTGTTCTTTACAACACTGTTTGTCCTCTTTGTTCCGGACTAAGATATATAATATGTCTGAAATTTGGTGTGTTTATTAAATTCCACGCAGACTAAACGTAGCAGACACGGATTATTTGTTATAATTGTTTTAGCAAGTTTCAGGGTATCATGCAGCAGTCTCTTATTAATGTGATGAAAAGCATAAAAAAATTACATTTTTGTAGTTTTATATTCATTTACAATTGTCATTATGTGGATTCTCTATGTTGTTTGACTGCAGCGACTCTCTGGCGCGCAAGAGATTATGGGATACGTCAACAGGGCGAATGGACTTGAATGGAATCTGCTCACTTTTGGAGCCAACATCAAGTGGCCAGTCAGGGAACTGCACATTTTTCTTCTTGTGGGTGGGCTTCGATGGAAGGAAAACTAATGATGTGTTCACATGCTGACTGTAGGTAAAGGAGAAAAATATAGTTACACCAGGTGACCCTGAACAAAACAGGGGCAGCTAAAAGACAAACAACACAACATACATAAAACTGGATAAAAATAATAATTCTCAGGTCTGAATAAAACACAAAATAAATGAATTAAGATGAAAATGTGGCATAAAGCCATTATGTGCTTAGCACCGGTTCACACGGTGCAGTGCATCTAATAAGTATCACTTTAACTTATCTGCAGAAGGTTGGGAACGTCCAGCGTGGGCACTGGGTGATAACGACACACACCTGTGACACCAGAGAAACATATTCACACCAATAAGTAGACTTGCCACATAGGGTTTCCCCAGATTTACATACGGCTCTGTTTTTCTAACCACAGCAGCAGTGGTGGACAGCCACGTGAGAATGGACCACGTCTGGCTGACTGTGTGGACACAAACCCCAACAATGAAGTCCCGCCCCCTGTGGACGCTTCCTGCTTCATCTTCCAATGCTGCGTTTCCAAGGAAGGTCAGGAATGCTCCAGGGTCCTGTGGACCAGGGTTAATGGTTCTCAAGTTGTGAGTGGAGAAGCACCAGGCCCAGGAGACAGCAGCCTCCAGGTGGACGAGCTGGCAGGGAGAGGAAACAGACCAGAGACAGACGCCATCCTCTTGAGTGACTTAACATCCCAACTTTCTGAGTTCTGAGCTGAGCAGAGCCTTCCTGGAAGGGAGGATGAGCTGCTGATCACTCTGGAAGGGCGGGATCACACGACATGAGCCCTGGAGAGCAGAGCACACCTGATATTTGATGGCAACGATATCTCAGATAAAGAACATGTTGATGCCATTGCTCAGTGGTTTCCCCCAAAGTATCCTCTGCGACACTTGTAATTTTATAAATAAAATCTATTAACATAATAGTTCATCTTATGTAGCTGTCTTTAAATATCTAAAGTCGTATTATTTTTTGCTTCCACAAAACAATGAGGAAAATGTCAGGACTTCTCTGAAAAAGATGACAGGGAAGAAAAACATGTAGAGATGAAATGTGATGGTATAATAAAGGCTAAAAGAAAAGAAAAGAAGAATCCGAATACATCAGTGCACAAGCTCGACAGAGGGAGGAAAAATAAGGTGAGAACAGTGACAAGAACCAAGACACCAGTAATGGAGGAGGTGCATGAAACATCAGAAACACATGAGGGACAAAGGTTTTTAGGAGCACAAAGCCTGGAGATCAGGCAAAGAAGGATTTAATTCACATAACACACATCAAAGAGGACAAAGTGCGTTTTTGAATGAACACACCACCATAAAAACTAGATGGAAGAAATACTTTGAACAGTTGTTGCATGAAGAAAATGCAAGAGGTGGAGCTTCTAATGATGGACCAAGAACTAGAATTAGCAAGAAGGAAAAGAACATTATGAAGATCAGGTAAAGAGATGACCAGAGGACAGTAACAGTTTGATGTCAGGTAGACTGACAACTGATGCAATGTTTCCACTTGTGTCAGCTCATGGAAAAGTAGAGAGAAAAGACATGAACTCTAGGCTCTATTCTGCCAATTTGCTTCTCGTGAACTTTCATTTTCACATCCTTGTCTGTGATCATTCCACCCTAAAGTTCTACAACTGGTGATGCAACAGATAAAAGCTGCAGAGTTTCTTCAATCACAGCCAGACAAAAGTAGAACTTCTTCAGGGTTGTTTAGGTGCCTTGGTGGCTTCCCTCACTTGTCTCCTTGCACAGTCAGTTTTTAAGAACTGCTTCCTCCAGACAGATTACCATGCAGTACCATATTGTTTGTATTTCTTAATTTATGTAAATGAAGCCCAAGACGTATTCAGTGACTTGTAAATTCCATGTATCCACGTCTTGATGTTCTACAGATTAAACATGAGCTTTAATCAACAACCAACCAAAGTACATCACAATGCTGTCATGGTGCCTTCTCTCTGATTGGTAGTCGACATGTCTCATTTCTCAGCATTTGCATAGACTTCTCATCTATTCTGGCCCCACCTAGCTGGCAGCATAGTGGCCGCTTGTGTCTTGTTGCTGTACAGAACATCTAAATAATAGGTAAAAAAAAAAAGCCACTTCCCCTTTAACACTTGTTCTTTTGTGGTGGGTGAATGCTTCTTTTACTCCTCTAAATATTCCTGTCATCACTGGTGTCAAATAACTCATCTCATCTGACCATAAAACTTTATTCCATGTTTTTTCATTTATCCATTTATCAGCTCTAAACTTTAGCTTGAAGGTATTAGTTTTGGAGCAGAGGCTTTTTTCATGGATGTGAAAGACTTTCCGTGCACAGTACGGTGTAAACTTTGACTGCAGACAGATGCTGGTGTTCCAGCAGCTTCCGTTCATGGCTGCGATGTGCCTTGGTGTTCCTGGCCATCCATCTCACCTGAGAGTGACAGTTTGGTCATCTTTCAGATCTCGTCGAAGTGACTCGTGGCTCTCAGTCATGCAGTTATTTGGACTGATGATCTACGTATCTGCAATGGCTCCAATTGACGTTCCTGATGTGTTGAACTTCAATACATTCTCAGACTTTCACTGAGCTCCTTGGACTTTCCAGTGTACTGTGTGTTGGTCAGTCCAGTGATTGCTATTGAACCCTTTTTTAAGTTGTCACAGAGAAGCTACTAAAACATGGTCATTCATGGGAGGCCTTGTCCTTGCCAAGTTAAGACATTTTCCAACTTTCAGCAGCAAAGAATTAATAACCTGAGTGTGTTTGATCTTGTGTTGCCCAGAAAACCAAAAATAAATATTTGTGCAAGTTTTTCTCTACTCAAGATATATGTTGTACAATCATTCTGATCCAGAAAAAGAACAGTTTGAATAAATTACTGAAAGTCACATCAGTGTTGTAGGACCTTGACAGACAGCTTTGACTTGGTTCGGTCAGATGAGGCAGAACAGCACTTGGTGACTCTGTATGTATTTGTACATTTATATTTTTAAGTTTATATATTATATCACATACAGCAGACTGCTGGTGAGATCAATCACTTCAGCGTTCTACTTAATGCTGCTCCACTGTTTCTGGTCTGACAATCTTTTACACCTGCTGCCCGTAAAAGCTTCAAGAATAAGTCATCTCACAGTTTCGTGTGCGCATGCCTGGGAGAGCCTATAGCATTTCTGGATCAATGGTGACGGGAACCCAAGCAGCGGTTGCTGCAGGCTTAAACAATATGGCCGGAGTTTGCATGTCTGCTTTCTTCTTCACTACTGTTACAATTACCCATGTTTTTGCTCAGTCTTGTGTGGCTGAACGCAACTTGTCCCTCTAAAGAAGCGGGACGTTAACCACACGGGACAGCGTAACTAGTTAGCATGCCGGAGTCTCATTTGTTATCGGAATTAACCAGATAAATCGCTCCCCAACAAAGAATGGTGAGAATAAATACAGACAGGAGCCGGTGGGAGCAAAAGAGGTATCGATCTGTACATCATTTCCATATCCAGGTCCTGTGAGGTTTCCCGTGTTGACTCAAATTAATAGGCAGGCTCCTGGTGGTGCCCTTCCATCTCCACTCATCTTCCTGGTACACCAGACGCTGCCTGGCGGGTCATGGGAATAACACCGCCGGATAAATAACAGTCAGTTGCAAAGGTGTCAGCTTGGTGGGTGCCACGTCTTCTGACGCCTGATCAGAAACGCACCAGGCAAACTTGGCGCAATTTGAAGCAGATCCAGCCAATTACATGGAACGTTTTCTTACCCAGGATGAGTGTTGGGTTCACCACTTTGAACCAGAGACAAAAAAACAACCAATACACTGGAAACACCCAAGGTCACCACCTCCAAAGATGGCCAAGGTCGTTTCATCTGCGAGGAAGGTCATGGCTTCAGTTTTCTGGGATGCCAAGGGCATTGTGTTCGTGGACTATCTTGACAAACTACAAATGGACAGTACTATTCTAACCTACTGAAACAGTTACGCGAGGCTATCAAAAAGAAGCGACCAAGAAAGCTGACGAAAGGGGTGGGGTGTTGGTATCAAAGATCCTGTGACTCTACTGGTGGTTGGCTCTCACTGCGGTATTGTATCACTTCCTGTTCCGGAGCACAGCGGTGTTTTGCTGTATCTGTTAGCTGTTTAATCTGCGCAGTTAGATTGACCTAGATAACTAGATAACGATTTGTTTCACAATGTAATCTTCTCGTGCCTTAACTAAAGCACTCCCTCTGCTGAATCACCTCTAAATTATTTACATATTATTCACTTTGTGTGTTTTAGGAATCCGCTAGCTTAGCGCAGCTACTAGCTCTTACCCGGTTTAGCATGGCAGCTTCTCCTGTCTCTCCCGCACTTTTCTGCTCTGGGTGCGAAATGTTTAGTTATTCCTCGGCCTCCTTTAGCAGTAATGGTACTTGTAATAAGTGTAGCTTATTCGTAGCTTTGGAGGCCAGGCTGGGCAAATTGGAGACTAGGCTCCGCACCGTGGAAAATTCTACAGCTAGCCAGGCCCCTGTAGTCAGTGCGGACCAAGGTAGATTAGCTGCCGTTAGTTCCCTTCCAACAGATCCCGAGCAGCCGGGAAAGTAGGCCGACTGGGTGACTGCGAGGAGGAAGCGTAGTTCTAAACAGAAGCCCCGTGTACACCGCCAACCCGTTCACATCTCTAACCGTTTTTCCCCACTCGGCGACACACCCGCCGAGGATCAAACTCTGGTTATTGGCGACTCTGTTTTGAGAAATGTGAAGTTAGCGACACCAGCAACCATAGTCAACTGTCTTCCAGGGGCCAGAGCAGGCGACATTGAAGGAAATTTGAAACTGCTGGCTAAGGCTAAGCGTAAATTTGGTAAGATTGTAATTCACGTCGGCAGTAATGACACCCGGTTACGCCAATCGGAGGTCACTAAAATTTACATTGAATCGGTGTGTAACTTTGCAAAAACAATGTCGGACTCTGTAGTTTTCTCTGGGCCCCTCCCCAATCGGACTGGGAGTGACATGTTTAGCCGCATGTTCTCCTTGAATTGCTGGCTGTCTGAGTGGTGTCCAAAAAATGAGGTTGGCTTCATAGATAATTGGCAAAGCTTCTGGGGAAAACCTGGTCTTGTTAGGAGAGACGGCATCCATCCCACTTTGGATGGAGCAGCTCTCATTTCTAGAAATCTGGCCAATTTTCTTAAATCCTCCAAACCGTGACTATCCAGGGTTGGGACCAGGAAGCAGAGTTGTAGTCTTACACACCTCTCTGCAGCTTCTCTCCCCCTGCCATCCCCTCATTACCCCATCCCCGTAGAGACGGTGCCTGCTCCCAGACCACCAATAACCAGTAAAAATCTATTTAAGCATAAAAATTCAAAAAGAAAAATAATATAGCACCTTCAACTGCACCACAGACTAAAACAGTTAAATGTGGTCTATTAAACATTAGGTCTCTCTCTTCTAAGTCCCTGTTGGTAAATGATATAATAATTGATCAACATATTGATTTATTCTGCCTTACAGAAACCTTGTTACAGCAGAATGAATATGTTAGTTTAAATGAGTCAACACCCCCGAGTCACACTAACTGCCAGAACGCTCGTAGCACGGGCTGAGGCGGAGGATTAGCAGCAATCTTCCATTCCAGCTTATTAATTAATCCAAAACCCAGACAGAGCTTTAATTCATTTGAAAGCTTGACTCTTAGTCTTGTCCATCCAAATTGGAAGTCCCAAAAAACAGTTTTATTTGTTATTATCTATCATCCACCTGGTCGTTACTGTGAGTTTCTCTGTGAATTTTCAGACCTTTTGTCTGACTTAGTGCTTAGCTCAGATAATTATAGTGGGCGATTTTAACATCCACACAGATGCTGAGAATGACAGCCTCAACACTGCATTTAATCTATTATTAGACTCAATTGGCTTTGCTCAAAATGTAAATGAGTCCACCCACCACTTTAATCATATCTTAGATCTTGTTCTGACTTATGGTATGGAAATTGAAGACTTAACAGTATTCCCTGAAAACTCCCTTCTGTCTGATCATTTCTTAATAACATTTACTCTGATGGACTACGCAGCAGTGGGGAATAAGTTTCATTACACTAGAAGTCTTTCAGAAAGCGCTGTAACTAGGTTTAAGGATATGATTCCTTCTTTATGTTCTCTAATGCCATATACCAACACAGTGCAGAGTAGCTACCTAAACTCTGTGAGTGAGATAGAGTATCTCGTCAATAGTTTTACATCCTCATTGAAGACAACTTTGGATGCTGTAGCTCCTCTGAAAAAGAGAGCCTTAAATCAGAAGTGCCTGACTCCGTGGTATAACTCACAAACTCGCAGCTTAGAGCAGATAACCCATAAGTTGGAGAGGAAACGGCGTCTCATTAATTTAGAAGATCTTCACTTAGCCTGGAAAAAGAGTCTGTTGCTCTATAAAAAAAGCCCTCCGTAAAGCTAGGACATCTTACTACTCATCACTAATTGAAGAAAATAAGAACAACCCCAGGTTTCTTTTCAGCACTGTAGCCAGGCTGAGAGCTCTATTGAGCCGAGTATTCCTTTAACTTTAACTAGTAATGACTTCATGACTTTCTTTGCTAATAAAATTTTAACTATTAGAGAAAAAATTACTCATAACCATCCCAAAGACATATCGTTATCTTTGGCTGCCTTCAGTGATGCCGGTATTTGGTTAGACTCTTTCTCTCCTATTGTTCTGTCTGAGTTATTTTCATTAGTTACTTCCTCCAAACCATCAACATGTCTATTAGATCCCATTCCTACCAGGCTGCTCAAGGAAGCCCTACCATTAATTAATGCTTCGATCTTAAATATGATCAATCTATCTTTATTAGTTGGCTATGTACCACAGGCTTTTAAGGTGGTAGTAATTAAACCATTACTTAAAAAGCCATCACTTGACCCAGCTATCTTAGCTAATTATAGGCCAATCTCCAACCTTCCTTTTCTCTCAAAAATTCTTGAAAGGGTAGTTGTAAAACAGCTAACTGATCATCTGCAGAGGAATGGTCTATTTGAAGAGTTTCAGTCAGGTTTTAGAATTCATCATAGTACAGAAACAGCATTAGTGAAGGTTACAAATTATCTTCTTGTGGCCTCAGACAGTGGACTCATCTCTGTGCTTGTTCCGTTAGACCTCAGTGCTGCTTTTGATACTGTTGACCATAAAATTTTATTAGAGATTAGAGCATGCCATAGGTATTAAAGGCACTGCGCTGCGGTGGTTTGAATCATATTTATCTAATAGATTACAATTTGTTCATGTAAATGGGGAATCTTCTTCACAGACTAAGGTTAATTATGGAGTTCCACAAGGTTCTGTGCTAGGACCAATTTTATTCACTTTATACATGTTTCCCTTAGGCAGTATTATTAGATAGCATTGCTTAAATTTTCATTGTTACGCAGATGATACCCAGCTTTATCTATCCATTAAGCCAGAGGACACACACCAATTAGCTAAACTGCAGGATTGTCTTACAGACATAAAGACATGGATGACCTCTAATTTCCTGCTTTTAAACTCAGATAAAACTGAAGTTATTGTACTTGGCCCCACAAATCTTAGAAACACGGTGTCTAACCAGATCCTTACTCTGGATGGCATTACCCTGACCTCTAGTAATACTGTGAGAAATCTTGCTGCAGCTAGAGTACTGACAGGGACTAGAAGGAGAGAGCATATCTCACCCATATTGGCCTCTCTTCATTGGCTTCCTGTTAATTCTAGAATAGAATTTAAAATTCTTCTTCTTACTTATAAGGTTTTGAATAATCAGGTCCCATCTTATCTTAGGGACCTCATAGTACCATGTCACCCCAATAGAGCGCTTCGCTCTCAGACTGCAGGTTTACTTGTAGTTCCTGTTGTGTGGTCCGCTGAAGAGGAGGTACTGCTGGCCCACCACCACCAGAGGGCGCCCTGCCTGGAGTGCGGGCTCCAGGCACCAGAGGGCGTCGCCACCTGAGATGAGCAGCCAGGGTGACAGCTGTCACCCATTATTGGACACAGCTGTTTCTACTCGGCACCAAGGTATATCAGGAGGACGGCGTCTCCACCTCAGTGCCGAGATATCGCCTAAGACTGAGGTAGTATCTCTGCATTCTTATTCTGATTAACCAGCTAATCATTTGTTAAACCTTTTCAGGATTGTTGACTGCTAAAAGCTATATTGCTTGGATAAGTACTCACCTTCCTGTTGTGCATTGACAAGAGGTGGAGGCGGCTTCTCCCCTCTTCGTTACTGGGTGCTGTCGCATCACACCTGTGTGTTGTTGCTCTCTCCTGCCAGCAGTACCGGATCCGACGAGCGGAGGCAGTGGCCACCTGGGAATTCGGGACTTGGCGGTTCCAGTATTTCCAGGGTTCGGTGGCAGAGGAGATCGGGGTGGTTCCGGTTCGACTGAGACGGGCGTCTCCTACCTTCGAGCCTGCCCACACGACACCAGCAAATTCGACCCCAAATTGTGATTGTTGTACTTATTGTGCTTGTTTCACAATAGTAAACCTTGTTATTTATCTTCCTCCATTGTCCGTTCATTGCGCCCCCTGTTGTGGGTCCGTGTTCCTACACTTTCACAACAGGATATCTCGGCCAGCGTCATGGACCCCGAGGGGCGTCAACCGGCTGTTGAACGGCCAATGGAAGACCAAGGCGCGGCGGAGGCTTCGGGAGGGGTAATCGGTGAGTTGCAGCGGATCCTCACCGCTTTCACCTCTCGGATCGACTTAATGACCGAGCAGCACGTACTCCTAAACCGCAGGGTGGAGGCTCTCGCCGCACAAGTGGAGGCGCGCCCTTCGGGCGCCGCTGCGGCTCTCCCTCCTGAGGACCCTGCGCTGCGAAAGCAACGTTCCTCTGGTCGTTCAAACGGTCCCTCTTCCCTCCGTCCCCAGAAGCCTACATAAGCCCTCCAGAACCGTACGGAGGCTGTGTGGAGACGTGCGCGGACTTTCTTATGCAATGTTCGCGTCGTCTTCGCTCAGCGTCCCGTGATGTACGCAACTGATGCTAGCAGGGTAGCTTATGTGATAAATCTGCTTCGCGGGGAGGCACGCGCTTGGGCTACAGCGCTCTTGGAGCAGAACTCAACGGCTCCTTCAGTCATTACGACGGGTTTGTACGGTGAGCTCAGAACGGTGTTCGATCATCCCAACAGAGGAGAGTCCGCTTCAACCGCATTACTGTCCATACGACAGGGACGTCGGAGCGCAGCTGCCTATGCAGTCGCCTTCCGCATCGCGGCTGCGAGATCCGGCTGGAATAGCACTGCCCTCACGCGCTGGCCTTTGTAAACGACTGTCTCTGGTCCTAAAAGAGCACCTGGTGGCTAAGGACGAACCGCGGGATCTAGATGGGCTCATTGATCTAGTCATACGGCTTGACAACCGGTTAGAAGAACGCCGTCGGGAACGAGGCGAAGGGCGTGGCCAGGCGCGGGTCGTCCCTCTCCCTTCCGGGTCCGATCGAGTTCCGCCGTCCCCACGCTCCTCTGTTCCGGCGCTCCGTGCGCTTACGGCTCCCCCTGCTGACGAAGCTATGGACACGAGCAGGGCAACATTTAGGGCACCTGGAGCACAAAGGAGGCGGGCCACGGAGCTTGTTACGTTTGTGGCTCGAGTGAGCATATGGCAAACGAATGCCCCGAGCGGTTATACTCCAACGCCCGCCCCTAGAGACTGGGCCAGGGGTGGGCCAAAACATTCACGTGGGACACACCCACATTGCTACACGACTCCCAGTCACGATCCTGTTTGAGGATTCGACCCTGAAGGCCCCAGCACTGGTGGACACGGGCTCTGAGGGGAATCTGCTTGACAGTAGATGGGCCAGGGAGATAGGGCTCCCTCTGGTGGCTCTTACCCTCGCCTGTGCAGGTTCGAGCACTAGATGGCTCCCTACTCCCACCAATCACACACAAGACACCTCCAGTAACTCTGGTAGTGTCAGGCAACCACCGGGAGGTGATCGAGTTCTTCGTGACTCAGGCCACCTCCCGTGTGGTTTTAGGGTTTCCATGGATGCTTAAGCACAATCCCCGGATTGATTGGCCGTCCGGGGTGGTGGTTCAGTGGAGCGAAACCTGCCATCGGGAGTGTCTCGGTTCCTCCCGGCTCCCAAGCTAAGGAGGAGGTCCGAGTCCCGCCCAATCTGAAGGCGGTGCCAGCGGAGTACCATGACCTTGCGGACGTGTTCAGCAAGGATCTGGCTCTCACGCTTCCTCCCCACCGCCCGTACGATTGTGCCATTGATTTAGTTCCAGGCAGTGAGTTCCCGTCCAGTAGGCTGTACAACCTCTCACGGCCGGAACGCGAATCAATGGAGACCTACATCCGGGACTCATTAGCCGCCGGGTTGATCCGGAAATTCCACCTCACCGATGGGCGCTGGTTTCTTTTTTGTGGGTAAAAAAGATGGCGGACTTCGTCCATGCATTGATTACAGGGGGTTGAACGAGATCACGGTTCGCAACCGATACCCGTTGCCCTTGTTGGATTCAGTGTTCACCCCCTTGCATGGAGCCAGAATCTTCACCAAGCTGGATCTTAGGAACGCGTACCATTTGGTTCGGATTCGGAAGGGAGACGAATGGAAGACGCATTTAACACCCCCTTGGGTCATTTTGAGTACCTGGTCATGCCGTTCGGTCTCACTAATGCTCCCGCGACCTTCCAAGCGTTGGTAAACGATGTCTTGCGGGACTTCCTGCACCGGTTTCGTCTTCGTATAATCTAGACGATATACTCATCTTTTCTCCGGATCCTGAGACTCATGTCCAGCATGTCCATCAGGTCCTGCAGCGGTTGTTGGAGAACCGTCTGTTTGTGAAGGGCGAGAAGTGTGAGTTCCACCGCACTTCTTTGTCCTTCCTGGGGTTTATCATCTCCTCTAACTCCGTCGCCCCGGACCCGGCCAAGGTTGCGGCGGTGAGAGACTGGCCCCAACCCACAAGCCGTAGGAAGCTGCAACAGTTCCTCGGCTTTGCTAATTTCTATAGGAGGTTCATCAAGGGCTACAGTCAGGTAGTTAGCCCCCTGACAGCCCTGACCTCTCCAAAAGTTCCCTTCACCTGGTCGGACCGGGGCGAGGCCGCGTTCAAGGAGTTGAAACGGCGCTTCTCGTCTGCACCAGTTCTGGTGCAGCCCGATCCTAGCCGCCAGTTAGTGGTTGAAGTGGATGCCTCGGACTCAGGGATAGAGCGGTGCTCTCCCAGAGCGGGAAGACCGATAAGGTCCTTCACCCGTGTGCCTATTTTTCCCGCAGGTTGACCCCCGCTGAACGGAACTATGACGTCGGCAATCGGGAACTCCTTGCTGTGAAAGAGGCCCTCGAAGAGTGGAGACATCTGTTGGAGGGAACAGCCGTGCCATTCACGGTTTTCACTGACCATCGGAACCTGGAGTACATCAGGACCGCTAAGCGTCTGAACCCCAGGCAAGCCCGCTGGTCACTGTTCTTTGGCCGTTTTGACTTTCCGGATTACCTACCGCCCCGGGACCAAGAACCAGAGATCGGATGCATTGTCCCGGGTGCACGAAGATGAGGTCAAAACGGAACCGTCGGATCCCCCGGATCCCATCATCCCGGAGTCCGCTATCGTGGCCGCCCTCACCTGGACTGGAGAAGACCGTCCGGGAGGCCCTGACCCGTGTCCCGGACCCGAAACGGACCAAAGAACAAACTATACGTCCCACCAGAGGCCAGGGCCGCAGTCCTAGACTTCTGTCACGGTTCTAAGCTCTCACCTGTCACCCGGGGGTGCGAAGGACCGTGACAGTCGTCCGGCAACGCTTCTGGTGGGCATCCCTGGAGGCCGATGTCCGGGATTACGTCCAGGCCTGTACCACCCTGCGCCAGGGGCAAGGCCAACCACCAGAAGACCTCAGGGCAGCTACAGCCACTGCCCGTGCCTCATCGCCCCTGGTCCCACATCGGCCTGGACTTCGTCACGGGTCTCCCGCCGTCCCAGGGAAACACCGCCGTCCTCACGATAGTGGACCGTTTCTCCAAGGCGGCCCACTTCGTGGCCCTCCCGAAGCTTCCAACGGCCAGGAGACAGCGGACCTCCTGGTCCACCACGTCGTCCGTCTGCATGGTATACCATCAGACATCGTCTCCGATCGCGGTCCCCAGTTCACCTCACACGTCTGGAGGAGCTTCTGCGGGAACTGGGGGCCACGGTCAGCCTCTCGTCTGGGTATCATCCCCAGACCAACGGGCAAGCAGAGCGGGCGAACCAGGACTTGGAGCAGACACTACGCTGTGTGACAGCCGCGCACCCGACGGCCTGGAGTACCCACCTGGCCTGGATCGAGTACGCTCACAACAGCCAAGTGTCATCAGCCACCGGCCTCTCCCCCATTTGAGGTGTGCTTGGGTATCAGCCCCCCTTGTTTCCGGTGGTCGAGGGAGAGGTCGGTGTGCCCTCGGTCCAGGCCCCACCTACGGAGGTGCCGTCGGGTGTGGGCGTGCCGCCCGCTCTGCCTTGTTGAAGGCCCGGACGAGAGCGAAGACACATGCAGACCGGCGGCGGGCCCCGGCTCCCACGTATCGTCCTGGGCAGGAGGTATGGTTGTCCACCAAGGACATTCCCCTTCAAGTGGACTCCCCCAAGCTCCAAGACCGATACATCGGCCCCTTCAAAGGTCCTCAAAATCATCAATCCCGCCGCAGTGAGGCTTCAGTTGCCGGCCTCGCTGCGGATTCACCCAGTATTCCACGTCTCCCGGATAAAGCCCCATCACACCTCACCCCTCTGCACCCCGGGTCCCGGCACCACCTCCTGCCCGGATCATCGACGGGGAACCGGCTTGGACCGTGCGTCGGCTCCTCGATGTCCGTCGAATGGGTCGGGGGTCTTCAGTACCTGGTGGACTGGGAGGGGTACGGCCCCGAAGAACGCTCCCTGGGTGAAGAGGAGCTTCATCCTGGACCCGGCCCTCCTGGCCGACTTCTACCGTCGCCATCCGGACAAGCCCGGTCGTGCGCCAGGAGGCGCCCGTTGAGGGGGGGGTCCTGTTGTGTGGGCCGCTGAAGAGGAGGTACTGCTGGCCCACCATCACCAGAGGGCGCCCTGCCTGGAGTGCGGGCTCCAGGCACCAGAGGGCGTCGCCACCTGAGATGAGCAGCCAGGGTGACAGCTGTCACCCATTATTGGACACAGCTGTTTCTACTTCGGCAACCAAGGTATACAGGAGGACGGCGTCTCCACCTCAGTGCCGAGATATCGCCTAAGACTGAGGTAGTATCTCTGCATTCTTATTCTGATTAACCAGCTAATCATTTGTTAAACCTTTCAGGATTGTTGACTGCTAAAGCTATATTGCTTGGATAAGTACTCACCTTCCTGTTGTGCATTGACAAGAGGTGGAGGCGGCTTCTCCCCTCTTCGTTACTGGGTGCTGTCGCATCACACCTGTGTGTTGTTGCTCTCTCCTGCCAGCAGTACCGGATCCGACGAGCGGAGGCAGTGGCCACCTGGGAATTCGGGACTTGGCGGTTCCAGTATTTCCAGGGTTCGGTGGCAGAGGAGATCGGGGTGGTTCCGGTTCGACTGAGACGGGCGTCTCCTACCTTCGAGCCTGCCCACACGACACCAGCAAATTCGACCCCAAAATTGTGATTGTTGTACTTATTGTGCTTGTTTCACAATAGTAAACCTTGTTATTATCTTCCTCCATTGTCCGTTCATTGCGCCCCCTGTTGTGGGTCCGTGTTCCTACACTTTTCACAACAGTTCCTAGGGTTTGTAAGAGAGTAGAATTGGGAGGCAGAAGCCTTCAGCTTTCAGGCTCCTCTCCTGTGGAAACCAGCTCCCAATTCAGATCAGGGGGACAGACACCCTCTCTACTTTTAAGATTAGGCTTAAAACTTCCTTTTTTTGCTAAGCTTATAGTTAGGGCTGGATCAGGTGACCCTGAAACCATCCCTTAGTTATGCTGCGATAGACTTAGACTGCTGGGGGGTTCCCATGATGCACTGAGTGTTTCTTTCTCTTTTTGCTCTGTATGCACCACTCTGCATTTAATCATTAGTGATTGATCTCTGCTCCCCTTCCACAGCATGTCTTTTCCTGGTTCTCTCCCTCAGCCCCAACCAGTCCCAGCAGAAAGACTGCCCTCCCTGAGCCTGGTTCTGCTAGAGGTTTCTTCTGTTAAAGGGAGTTTTTTCCTTCCCACTGTCGCCAAGTGGCTTGCTCACAGGGGGTCGTTTTGACCGTTGGGGTTTTTCCATAATTATTGTATGGCCTTGCCTTACAATATAAAGCGCCTTGGGGCAACTGTTTGTTGTGATTTGGCGCTATATAAATAAAATTGATTTGATTTGATTTCTGTTCCATCAAGACAATGCCCCAGCTCACGAGTCAACAGTGGCCATGGCCACTATCCACGAGTGTGGATTCGAACTGGTAGATCACCCACCATACTCCCCTGACTTGGCACGCTCTGACTTTCATCTGTTCCCAAACCTGAAAAAAAAACTTGGCTGGGAAGCACTATCGGAGCAATGATGAGGTGATGGCTGCCGTTGAGGACTATTTTTACTCTCAAGATGAAAGCTTCTATGCCAAGGGAATCGAAGCACTCAAGCACCGCTGGAAGAAGTGTGTGGAGTTACAGGGAGACTATGTAGAAAAATAACCTTGAATTTGTTCAAGTCGACAACTGCATCATAGTCAGCCTTAGAACTTTTCAGCCTACCCTCGTAATGGATACAATCCACCCAACTCATTGAGGAAATGATGCAATGTCGATTGTATTTTCTTTGGAGGTTCATAATCGCTTCGTTATTACATGATTCTTTGTTATAGATACTGAGAGTTGTCACTGTACTCTTTTGTTCTGTTTTGCTCAAACAAAGTCCAAAAAAAAAAAAAAAAAAAAAATGCTTCAGACCCCACGGGACACTCAGTTAAGAGCACAGAGATCCAAATATGAGCTTTAGAATTGTAGCAACTTTGAGATACACTATTGGAGCTGGAATAATAATAGCTGCCGGCAACAGACAGACAAAAAATACTGATAAACAGACAGAACTTTTTTGATTTAAATAGTGTCTCTCACACACGCTGGCTGTGTTTGGGTTAAATGACCTCTCACCTCTCCCACAATGCAGTGCGTCACCTGAGAGTGTGAGATGGCTTATTGAACATCACCAATGTTCATCACATTTGCAGAATGATGAATTTCAGCAAATTAGACAAAAGACTTACAACCTCAATTCCAATGAAGTTTGGACATTGTGTAAAATGTAAATAAAAACAGAATACAATGATTTGCAAATCTTCTTCAACCTTTATTCAACTGAATGCACCACAAAGACAAGATATTTAATAAAAAATAAGAAATAACTGGTGCAGCACAGAAATAAGTGCAAAAAGTCTTTAATAAGGTGCTGAAAAAAAATGTTCAAAGGGACTGACATTTCGATGTGAGAGTCACATCTTCCTCAGAGTCCGTCAGTCCCTTTGAACATTTTTTTTCAGCACCTTATTAAGACTTTTGCACTTATTTCTGTGCTGCACCAGTTATTTCTTCTTTTTTACAAATTGGTCCTGCCTGGTTGCACCAGATTTGTTTGTGCTGTGCAGAAGTGCTGTGAACTCTTTCTTTGCTTTACAAGATATTTAATGTTCAAACTGATAGACTTTTTGTTTTTGTGTAAATGTTTGCTCATTTTGAAATGGATGCCTGCAACACATTATTGGGTATAAAAGGAGCATCCCCAAAAGGCTCAGCCATTCACAAGCAAAGATGGGGCAAGGATCACCACTTTGTGAACAACTGCATGAAAAAATAGTCCAAAAGTTTAAGAACAATGTTTCTCAACTTTCAATTGCAAGGAATTTAGGGATTCCATCAGCTACAGTCCATAATATAATCAGAAGATTCAGAGAATCTGGAGAACTTTCTACACATAAGCGGCAAGGCTGAAAACCAACATTGAATGCCCGTGACCTTCGATCCCTCAGGCAGCACTGCATTAAAAGCCAACATCATTGTGTAAGGATCTTACTGTGTGGGCTCAGGAACACTTCCAAAAACCATTGTCAGTTAACACTGTTCATTGCTACATCTACAAAAGCAAGTTAAAATTCTACCATGCAAAGCGAAAGTCATACATCAACAACATCCAGAAATGCTGCCGCCTTCTCTGGGCTCAAGCTCATTTGAAATGGACAGACACAAAGAGGAAAAGTGTGCTGTGATCTGATGAGTCCACGTTTCAAATTGTTTTTGGAAATCATGGACGTTGTGTCCTCTGAACAAAAGAGGAAAAAGACCATCCAGATTGTTACCAGCGCAAAGTTCATAAGCCAGCATCTGTGATGATATGGGGGTGTGTTAGTGTCCATGGCATGGACAACTTACACATCTGTGATGGCACCATCAATGCTGAAAGGTACATCCAGGTTTTGGAGCAACACATGCTGCCATCCAAGCAACACCTTTTTCAGGGATGTCCCTGCTTATTTCAGCAAGACAATGCCAAGCCACATTCTGCACGTGTTACAACAGCGTGGCTTCGTAGTAAAACAGTGCAGGTACTCAAACTTACCAACTAATATCAGAATTAAGACAATGAAACTGACAAGCATCGCAAATCTTTAGAAAGTATTTATTTTCAACAAAAATATAAATCTCTTCAATAAATTATAAGTATTTAAATAAAAGATAATTGAGTAATTGTGATGGATTGATTTACAGCTGTGGACTTTCAGTGAGAAGCTGCTGGTGCACAGAGACCGCGCCTGAGGACTCAGGAATGTGGACCACTGTGCCTCGACTTTGGAGATATCGAACGATATCCAGGATGTAGTCCAGCTCCCGGAGGAAGATGCCCAGGTCTCTGCTCCTGTTCTGGGCCAAATGTTTCCATCGAGCCGCCTCTGACTGCTGATCAGCCTGCAGTGGTCCATCGATCACCTGCAGGAAGAGCAACGCTGTCAGCTTTGAATAACTGCTACTTCCACTAACTGACCGAGAACAGACAGATGCTGTCCGTCCTTCAGCCATAGCATTATTTAGGGTGCGCTTGATTCATACCTGCTGCAGTTCTTTTTCTCTTTGCTGGTGTCTGAGCTCCATGTTGAGGATCTTCTTTTCCAGGCTTCCGATCAGTTTGGCGACTGGGCTTTGGGCTTTCTTGGCGTCATTCAACTCCGTCAGCAGTGCCATCAGCTGATCAGAGAATATTCATGTATATAAGTACATGTATATACGTGTAATAAAACCCTGCTGTAAGCTGCTCAAAGAACAACAGCTTCCACAGGGCTCTCACTAAGGAGGCAATGAGTCGATCCAACCGGTCACCTGATCCATTCTTTAAGCTACAAGGCACCATTTAACACCAAATTCTCATGACTTAGTTTGATTAAATAAGATTTGATGCTTCTGAAATCAGACAGCGCCACAAACACAAAACTAAAAATCACTTCAGGTGCTCTTCCATCCATCCATCCATCCATCGTAAAGCAGTGCCCAGTGTCACTGTATTCAAATTCCTTGTATTCTTGTAGATACTTCAAGTTCAAGTTTATTCGGTTCAAGTAAAGAACTTTGCAACAAAATAAAACAAAACAAAATAAAACAAAAACTGATTTCTCAGCCAGTCAACCCATGCAACCAAAAGCATGTAGGTAGAAACAAAGCTTAAATACACCTACCCCTTTTACCTCAGCAACTTTTACTTATCACAACAAAAACAAAACAAAACAAAGTGAGCAGAACAGCAAAATACAGACATCTTAAAATAATCAAAAACCTCAAATTCCTCATCATATCCACACCAATAACAGCACACATAACATAATCCAAAAAAATAATACAAAATCAATAACTTAATTGTCCATACTTTAACAGCTATATAGTCCTTCAAACATGAACTGAATTTTCAGAGAATTTAGAAAATTTTCACTTTTTCAGAAAACATCAGTTCCTTATATTGGCGGTTAAACTGATTGACATTTGGACATCGCTTGAGTTCCTTTGCCAGATTATTCCATATTTTAGGGCCACAAGTATAACCCCAATTCCAGTGAAGTTGGGATGTTGTTTAAAATGTAAATAAAACAGAATACAATGATTTACAAATCCTCTTCAACCTCTATTCAATTGAATACAGCACAAAGACAAGATATTTAATGTTCAAACTGATAAAATTTATTGTTTTTGTGCAAATATTTGCTTATTTTGAAATGGATGCCTGCAACACGTTTCCTTTTAACAACACTCAATAAGCATTTGGGAACCAATTGTTGAAGCTTTGTAGGTGGAATTCTTTCCCATTCTTCCTTGATGTACGACTTCAGTTGTTCAACAGTCCGGGGTCCCCGTTGTCGTATTTTGCGCTTCATAATGCACCACCCATTTTCAGTGGGTGACAGGTCTGGACTGCAGGCAGGCCAGTCTAGTACCCACACTCTTTTACTATGAAGCCACGCTGTTGTAACACATGCAGAATGTGGCTTGGCATTGTCTTGCTGAAATAAGCAGGGACATCCCTGAAAAAGACGTTGCTTGGATGGCAGCATGTATTGCTCCAAAATCTGGATGTACCTTTCAGCATTGATGGTGCCATCACTGATGTGTAAGTTGCCCATGCCATGGGCACTAACACACCCCCATACCATCACAGATGCTGGCTTTTGAACTTTGCGCTGGTAACAATCTGGATGGTCATTTTCCTTTTTTGTTCAGAGAACACAATGTCCATCATTTCCAAAAATAATTTGAAATGTGGACTCATCAGACCACAGTACACTTTTCCACTTTGCGTCTGTCCATTTAAAATGAGCTCGGGCACAGAGAAGGTGGCGGCGTTTCTGGATGTTGTTGATGTATGGCTTTCGCTTTGCATGGTAGAGTTTTAACTTGCACTTGTAGATGTAGCGACAAACTGTGTTAACTGACAATGGTTTTCTAAAGTGTTCCTGAGCCCACGCGGTAAGATCCTTTACACAATGATGTCGGTTTTTAATGCAGTGCCGCCTGAGGGATGGAAGGTCACGGGCATTCAATGTTGGTTTTCGGCCTTGCTGCTACGTGTAGAAAAATATCCAGATTCTGTGAATCGTCTGACTATATTATGGATTGTACATGATGGAATCCCTAAATTCCTTGCAAATGAACGTTGAGAAACATTATTCCTAAACTGGTGGACTATTTTTTTTATGCAGTCGTTTACAAAGTGGTGATCCTCACCCCATCTTTGCTTGTGAATGGCTGAGCCTTTTGGGGTGTTCTCTGAGCATTCATAAACTTTCCCAGTCTTTTGTTGCCCATCCCAACTTTTTTGAAATGTGTTCCAGGCATCCATTTCAAAATGAGCAAATACACAAAAAAAAATGCACAAAAACAAAAATGTCTATCAATTTGAACATTAAATATCTTGTCTTCGTGGTGTATTCAATTGAATATAGGTTGAAAAGGATTTGCAAATCATTGTATTCTGTTTTTATTTACATTTTACACAATGTCCCAACTTCATTGGAACTGGGGTTGTAGAAACACAAAAGCCTTTCCTGGTCGTCCGAGCGCCAGCAATTTTACAATAATACAAGCCCCTTAAATTATATTTTCCCTCTCTCTCCTTAAAAAATTCTTGAATTCTGAGGGGAAGTTGCTTATTTTTCACTTTATACATTAACTGCACAGTCTTAAATGTAATCATATCGTGAAGTTTTAATATTTTAGATTTAAAGCTAGAGTTTGTAGTCCTGGAAAGCTAGCAAGAGAGCTAGGAAAATTTGAAAGGAGCACCTCCTCTAGGTTCCACCCCCTCCCCCTACCCCGTCAGTGCTCCGTCCAAAGCCATGCCCCCACAAACTTGAACGCGCATCTGACTGTGGGACTATCTTGGCTGCAGCTGCAGCTACTCATTCGTAAATTCTCTCACAACTGTGTTTAAATAAAGTCCATAAAAGTCCTGCTCACAGACTGATTGCCAGGGACAGGACATGTCCACATCCAGTAAAAAATCCGAACATCTCCAGTCTACTTACGGACGATTTGTTCGCGTGCGCACATGTGAACAATTAAAAAAAAAAAACTGGCTGGCTGGCTGCAGGCAGTTCCTCGCTCTCCCCTCAAACTCCCTCATAATTGTGTTAAATAAAGGACAAAAAAAGGACACAAGTCCTGCTCATAGGCTGACTGCCAGAGACAGGACATATCCATATCAAGCATAACTCCAGACATCTCCACATTTACTCAGGGACAGTTTGCAGTATGAGGGAGGGACAGAGGGGGGCGTTAGGCCTGGAGACGTGAGTACGAAGAACTAGACATGAAGGCATCCGATTGTTTTTTTGAGAGTGGACCACGGGGCTTATATTGGTTGGATTTTTATCAATCTTACAGCTGTTTTTTTTTTTTTGAGAGCGGACTGGGGGCTTATATTGTTGGTAGGGGTTTTATCAACCCTACAGCTGCTACAGACGTCTGATTTTTTTTTTGTTCCTTTCTGAATACATAATGTATTGACTACTGTTAGGATAGACGGACCATTTCACCCAATATAACAAAAAGTGTTTCTGAACAGAGTTACCTACCCTAGCTTTAATAAACAATGAATCAGTGTGATCTGGAGAACCTACATTGTGAATTGTTGTTAATGCTCTTTTTTTGAAGAATGAATAATGATTGCAATGTAGTTTTAGAATTATTGCCCCAAACTTCAGTACAGTAAGCCAAGTAGGGAGCAACCAAGAAACAATACAGAGTATGAACTGCTTTGCAATCAAGAACATGCCTTACCTTATTTAGTACTGCAATACTTTCTGAAACTTTCTTTTGAATATGTTGAATATGAGCTTTCCAATTAATTCTTTCATCAATAATAACACCTAAGAACTTATTTTCTTTGACACGCTCTATGATTACCCATCTCTTTATTGTAATTCCAAAATAACATTATTTTAGTTTTAGACAAATTTAGTGATAATTTATTAATATCAAACCATCTCTAACTTTATCATTCCAATATGTAAATTGGACAATAATTGCTGCACATTTTCCCCTGAACAAAACAGGTTTGTATCATCTGCAAACAAAACTGCTTTAAACAGATCCAAAACTTTACATAAATCATTAATGTACAGACTAAATAATTTTGGTCCCAACACAGTACCCTGAGGAAGCCCACAAACGATGGCAAATAAAGGCTATTCTGAACGCATGTTTCTAACCAACATAACTGTCAATTCATGCCCACATCTTTAAAATCTTATGAGACTACTTGGGCTCATGTCCGCGTTAAATGAAGCGTGTTTGGACACAGAGCAGGCATGTTCAGACTGTCCACCAGAAAGAACATTTTACAATTTGGGCATTCATTACACATATTTGAGGAATTAGAAATGATGAGTGTTAACAGTTCCTGCTTCAGCCTCCAGACCATGATCATGCAGTACAGCAGAGCACCATCTACAGATTGACATGTTCAACAGTCCAACAACAAGAACGGAAACTGTTTCAGAAGAACCTGTTCTGTTCTGCTGATCATCAGAATGAGACTTATTCTCAACCATCAAGAATAAAACTTAAGTTTGGAGTCACAAGACTTGTTCATGTGAATATTAAAAATTATAAATTTGTCCAGCCTTTGGAGACGGATGCTGCTGGAATTCTAAACACCTCATATCCAGGTCAGCCACTTTCATAACTTCATTGTGCCATTATGTGAAACATAACTTTGCACAAACACAAATAAAACTCTTAAATATATTTGTTTGGTATAAAACACCAAACAGACACACAAACACAATTCAGTGCTACAGAAATACCAGCTTAACCCCTCAGAAACTGATCCTGGCATGTGAAATGCTGGGAGGCTGAATGAATGAATAATTATACAGTTAATCATTGTGTCAAGTTAGAAATAGACATGTAGCCTCATTGGTGTCAAAACCTACAAGACACCTGTGTGAACTTAACAGCAGCTTTTGTCCTCCTTATTTAAACAAAAATATAAAATAAGACATTTTTTTCTTCATAAAGACATCACAGGAGCACAAAGGATCCTGGGACAATTGTACTGATAAAATTCTGTCATTTGGAAAGTTTTATGCTGGTTCTTGTGGTGAGTGTTAAACGTTTCTCATAGTTTGTTAAAATTATGTCCAAAAGTGATTTTGATGTCTAAATTAAGAAACAACATGACACCATGAGTGAATGAGCAGTGCAGGTGGTCGCCTTCAAACAACCGGAAGACAGCTTTTTACCAACTAGTGGCACATTTATTTTATTTTTCCATCTCTCTACTGTGTCCTCACAAAAACACTTTAATCTCTATTTCACAAAACTCTCGTAACCTTTATTCTGGTGAGAAACACAAGCAACAAACATATGTTTTGTTAGCATATGTGGTTAACTGAGGGCATTAATGAATGTAAAAGACCGCGAACATGCGCTTTAACGTGGGATTTACCAACAGTTGATACTTACTGATGCGTGTTCGAATGGTGTCCACCTGTTTGATAAATCTGGATTATTTCATACTTACATATATATACTAATTTTGGTCATATGACAGTATTTAGAAATTTTTCTATGCACAGTTTGATAAATGAGGTCCTGAACATTAACAACCATGTAAACCTGGACAATAAGATATGGATAAGCCAATATTTTACAGTGTCTGCACACAAAGGCTGTTTGAATGAGAACCAAACCTTAAACACAAACAGTCATCCAAAGGATCAGGACAATGTGGCTGAAAACGATCACAAAATCATTTTACCACCACCAGCAACTGACAAAGTACTTACACGGTCTTGCAGGATGTTTTCTCGAGTTCTAGATACTCGAAGAGCATTTCTGGTCTCTTGGAACTCTTTCAGCTGGTCCTGTAAATGCTTCACCATTATCTGCAGGTGATAAGGACATAAAAAAAATAAGGAAGCAACCCCTTTTCTTTGTATTCACATGCTTTGGAAATGGAGGCAAAACATACCTGCTGAGTGTTGAGCTCATTGGCGAGTTCAGCAACCTTGGAGGATGCGTATTTCATGGCGTGGGCTGCATGGAGATGGTCCAGCTCCCTGAGGTGTTCTTTCTTCATGGTGCAATGCTGCTCTTCAAAGTGCTCCTTCATCCTAACACATCCATTACATACAGTTAGCTATTCACTCAATCATGCTCTTTAGAAGAGCTTTTCAAGTTATACTCACCTGCGTAACTCATCCTTGGCTTGTGCAACTTCAGCTTTTAATGAGTCTTTCTCCTTCTCATTCTGCAGCTCGAGGGCCTCTAAGCGCTGCCTGAGAACCACCTCCTCCTGCACAACGTCTGCGTTATGTCAATCATAGTATTCAGATATTTTACAAAGGGTTTCCCCAAACCTTTGGGTGTTTTTAATATGAAGAAAAGGAAGAAGAAAAAAACAAAGTCTGTCTAATAGATAAAATTAACATCTATACATATATACTCTGTGACAGACTGGCGGCCTGTCCAGGGTGTCCCTGCCTTTCACTCAATGGCTGCTGGGATAGACTTCACCTGCCCGTATAGCAGACAGCACAGTCCATGTGTGCCACAGCCTGCAGTTCAGTGGAGACAAAGGCCCAAATCCAATACTCTCCCTTCAATTTGCACAGTTACGTCAATGTGCAAAATTTGATACCGGACCCTGCACTTCTCAGAAAATCAGCCATGAGGAAATGTGGACTTTGCTGGAATGGTCTAACGTGCTTTGAAGTGCCATAGATCTGCCACGGCCAAGTGGACTGTTTAATGTCCAACAAGACCAGAGAGCCTTCCTACCCAAGAGGAACTAGAAACAGCTGAACTGAACCAGAGGCTCAGAGCTGATGGGTGATTGAGAGTAACAGAAAAAGTCAAAGTGAGCAAGCATGACAGTGAGATGTAAGGTGATGTAAGGTGTAATGCTGGACCTGTGTCATAGTGGAGCAGATAACCATAACAATCGTTCATTTCTGGAAACAAGCACCAAAACTGGCACAAACTCCTTAAACATTACTGACAAAACGACTGGCCACTAGGGGTCAACTGAAGAATTACACAGGGGTCAAAATTAAAAGATACACCAATCATATTGAAAACTATATACTAAAATATTTGTCTGATCACAAAGATTCCAAAAATGTATAGTTTGGACTATCTGTAACTGAATGTTATGGAGTTATGATGTAAAAACAGCAAGAATGGTGACAAAAGTCAAGTTTGTACAGGGGTCAAAGTTGCTCTAATTTTGGTAAAACGTGATGCATATTATTGGTTAATAGGGTTTTAAAATGGAACAGTTTGCACCATGTGTCATTCTTAGTTATCATATCACAGGGTAACATATGTCACATATCATAGAATTCAATGGACATCGACATTGTTTGATCTTTATTTTGCAGACCAAACATTCAAGTCAAAACTATTCAATTTATTCATGCATGCACAGAGTAGTCTGCCATGACAAAAAGTCCACATCTATACCTGAGTAGACACTGGGCTCATAGGCCTTCTCAAAATGAAAAGCCGGAAATATTTCTTTATCTCGACGATCTTCTCCTGAAATAGGAGGGGCATGGGTCTCCTTCGGTTTGCGTTCATGTTGTGGACTTGAGACACACAACATGCTGCTCCTCTCTTTCTGGAGTCTCTGCACAGTGCGAGTCAGCTCCTGAATGGTTCGGGTCTTGGTGGCGACTTCTTGGTTCAAACGCTCTATCCTTACTCCGTAAGCCTCCTCAGCCTGACGCTGGTGGCGGCCCGGGGTCGTCTGCGCCTGCAGGGATATTTTATACAAAGATGAAAGGTCACATTTTCCATTCACCACAGCTGGACAGATATTTGGAACTAAACCTTACAAGGCAGTGTCAAGAAATTCAAAACTTAAAAAAAAAAAGAGAAATATATACAATTTCATGCTGTGCCGAAGAAATTCGTTTTCTGCACTGAAGCAAAACAGATTGGTTCAGATAGCTTCTTTCTTCCTCCTGATTCTTCCTCCTGTCAGTCAGACAGCACGGGAGCGCCACAAAAATGGAAATGGACACTGTGAAGACAGTGCAGTAGCTCGGGTACGAGCCTATACACACACACTGATATATCAACATGTTGACCAGTGCATGTTTACATCCTGTGTGTTCAAAAAGTTGAAATTCCTCTGAAATTCCTAGCAAGGCTTTAAAATGATCTACAGATTCAAATATGACAGCAAGGGTCACCATAGAGGCCAGTAACATGCTGCCTTTGTTCAGCCGCTGGTGTAATGACAGAATAATCCTGCTGCTGAGCAATCACAGCTTTTTACAAGGCACAGACTGAAAAATACACGGAAAAGTACTTCTGCCATTCATATGTAGTGATCAGTTGGTTCACCATTTACAACCCCAATTCCAATGAAGTTGGGACGTTGTGTAAAATGTAAATAGTAACACAAATCTTCTTCAACCTAATATTCAATTGAATACACCGAATACACTACAAAGACAAGATATTTAATGTTCAAACTGATAAACTTTATTGTTTTTGTGCAAATATTTGCTCATTTTGAAAGGGGTATACTGTGCTAAAATCAGATTTTAGCATTCATTTAAATTTCAACTTATTTTCATTTATATAGCACCAAATCACAACAAAGTTGCCTCAAGGCGCTTTACACAAGTAAGGTCGAACCTTCCCAACTCCCACAGCAAGCACACAGACGACAGTGGTAATGAAAAACTCCCTCTGAGGAAGAACCCTCAAGCAGACCAGACTCAAAGGGTGACCCCCTGCTTTGGCCATGCTACCAACACAATTTACAAAACAAATATACAGGAAATGTTGCCGGTGCACAGGACAGGAAAGTTTCAGAACCAGACACCACACCCATCTCTGGATGGAGTCACACCTCAAACAGAGAGAAAAGAAAAAAAAAAACAGAATCAAGCATCAGAAAGACAACAAATACAGTGTAATTTGTTAGAATTAAGCAACAAGAAAAACAGAAGAAATACTAAGGTGATCGCCAGCCACTAGCCCTAAGCATCACTAGAAGACCCAGAATTTAGATAAAGTTGAAGCCGTGGCACTCTCCGTTTCCAGTGTTTTCAAATAAAATTAATTACAAAACTAAAATGCATAGTAATGCTAGCCATACAAAAGGGAAAATAAGAGCGCCTTAAGTCTGGACTTGAAAGTCTCTACAGAATCTGACTGTTTTATTGATGCAGGGAGATCATTCCACAGAACAGGGGCACGACAAGAGAAAGCTCTGTGACCGGCAGACTTTTTATTCACCCTAGGGACACAAAGTAGTCCTGCACCCTGAGAACGCGGAGCCCGGGCCGGTATGTAAGGTTTAATTAGGTCAGCTAAGTAGGGAGGTACCAGTCCGTGAACAATTTTATAGGTTAGTAACAGAACCTTAAAATCTGATCTCACAGGGACAGGAAGCCAGTGAAGAGATGCCAAAATGGGTGTAATGTGGTCAAACTTTCTGCTTTGTGTCAAAAGTCTGGCGGCAGCATTTTGAGCCAATTGGAGACCCCTAATCCTGGACTGCGGTAAACCAGAAAACAGAATATTGCAGTAGTCCAATCTCGATAGACAAACGCATGAATCAGGGTCTCAGCATCAGCCATAGACAGGATGGGACAAATCTTCATTATATTTCACAGGTGGAAAAAAGCAGTTCTCATAATAATGTGGAGGTCAAAGGACAACATAGGATCAAAATTTACCCCAAGGTAATTATAATTCATTCATTTTCTGCAGCTAATCTGGGTCCAGGTCGCAGTGGCAGCAGACGAAGCAGCTCCACCCACACTTCCCTATCCTGAGCAAAGTCCTGTAACTCTTCCCAGGGGATCCAGACGCATTCCCAACCCAGATGGGAAATATAATCCCACCAGCTTGTCCTGAGTCTCCTTCCAATATAAGACATGCCTGGAAGACCTGGGAAGCCACCGGGGGCATCCTCATCAGGTGCCTGAACCCCCTCAGCTGGCTCCATTCAATGAGAAGAAGCAGCGGCTATAATCCGAGTCCCTCCCAGATAGTCAAGTTTCTTACCCTGTCCAAAAGTGTAAGATCAGATACTTGACAGAGGAATTGAATTTCTGCCGCTTGTATCCGTGATCCTATTCTTCCAGTCACAGTCACGACCCAAAGTTCATGGCCACAGGTGACGATAGGAGTAGTAGTATATCAGCTGGTAAAAAGAGCTAATTTAGCTCTTCTATCTAGTTTATTACTAGTATATTACTAGTTTATTTCCATTATTTACAACTTTATTTTACTTGGTGTAGATTTTTAATGATTCATCAGTTTGTGTGTGGTTTTTTTTTTTAAATATCAACGTATAGTACCTAAGTTCTTAGGTTTCCATTTGATAGCATATAGATTATGCTTTTTATTTATTATGCTTTTTAGTTTCCTATAGTATGCTAGCAGAGTTACTTTAGAAAGATACCAATACACATTACATCATAGCTTCTGTTTCTATAATAAAATACCAGATTTATAGCTTAGCCTACTAACTATAATTTAATTTTACTACTAGTCTACATACTAAAATACCTATACTACAATCTTCTCCTGTATTAATATTTAGGTTTTAGAACCTACTCCTGTATATTATATAGTACCATATTTATTGTATATGTTGTTTATTACCCTTATTATTTAAATATCAGTTATATATATATATATATATATATATATATGATGTCTTATCTTTCTTATGTTTTATTATTTATTATTATATATATCCTTCATTTCTTGAGCTGCTTGGGTGGGTAGATAGAGTTCCCATGGGATAAAAAAGCTTTTCAACCTACCATCCCTGGTTCTCAAGACCAGGCACCGAAGTGGCTCTACTCTACTCTTTTCTACGCTTCTATTTTACTCTTCCTTTTTAGATATACCTTAGTATACTAGCATAGTTCCACCTTAGAATTGGAATATAATATATAAGATATACCTTACTGAATTTTCATATAGTTTTGTTATGTTCCATGTTCTATTTAAACTCGTGACTGTTCCTTCTAAGGACTAATCACTGTCATTCCTGTACAAACCTGTTTAAGCTGCTGCTTGAGAAACTCTATCTTGCCGTGGAGGGATTTCTCTTTGTCTTGGTGGCTTGCATTCAAGTGCTGCAGCTCTTCTTTCAGGACCTGGATCTGCGAAAGCCATTCTTCAGTCCCAGAGCTCAGTGATCCCAGCTGTTGCTTCTCTGCCAGCTGTTGCTGCACCTCAGAGATTTGGTGTTCGTACTGGAGCTGCAAGTTCCAAAGACAAGTATTTTGAGGCTTTTGAAATTGTTAGGTTTGTATATTGTATAAAGTGCATTATACTTGTTCATGTGAAAAATTTACTGTGTTTTTTTAAACTATCAGACACAGTACTAGTTAAGGCCCGAAGTGACAAGCCAAGTAAAATCTCAGATAAGCTGAAGATAAGGATGGTGAGAACAGTCATAGTCAACCCACAGACCTGCTTCAAAAACCTACAACATGATCTTGCTGCAGATAGTGTCTCTGTGCATCGTTCAACTATACAGCGCACTTTGCACAAGGAGATGCTGAATGAGAGAGTAATGCAGAGGAAGCCTTTTCTGTGTACATGCCACAGAGTCGCTTGAGGTATGCTAAAGCACATTTGGACAAGCCAGCTTCATTTTGGAATAAGGTGCTGTGGACTGATGAAACTAAAACTGAGTTATTTGGACAAATCAAGGGGTAGTATGCATGGCTGAAAAAGAACACAGCATTCCAAGAAAAACACTTGCTACCTACAGTAAAATTTGGAGGTGGTTCTATGGCTGTGTGGCCAGTGCAGGTACTAGGAATCTTGTTAAGGTTGAGGGTCACATGGATTCCAGTCAGTATCAGCAGATTCTTGAGAACAATGTTCAAGAATCAGTGACACAGTTGAAGTTGCACTGGGGCTGGATCGTTCAACAAGACAACAACCCTAAACACTGATCAAAATCTACTAAGGCATTCATGCAGAGGAACAAGTACAATGTTCTGGAATGGCCATCTCAGTCCCCAGGCCTGAATAGTATTGAAAATCTGTGGTGTGATTTTAAGTGGGCTGTCCATGCTCGGAAACCAACAAACCTGAGATGTTTTGTAAAGCCGAATGGTCCAAAATACCTTCAACCGGAATCCAGACTCTCATTGCAAGCTATAGGAAGCGTTTAGAGGCTGTTATTTCTGTAAAAGGAGGATCTACTAAATACTGATGTATTTTTTCTGTTGGGGTGCCCAAATTTATGCACCTAATTTTGTTTAAAGAATTATTGCACACTTTCTACAAATCATAAAAACTTCATTTCACTTCTGTCTGTGTCTGCTATATGATTTATTTAACTGAAATTGCTGATCCAAACAATCAACGATTTATAAAAGAAAATCAGGGAAATCATCGGGGTGCCCAAACTTTTACATACCACTAGGGCTGAAACGATTAATCGAGTAATTCGATTACAAAAAATGTTCAAGGCAAATTCTTTGCCTCGAAGCTTCGTTTAAAGCTGTAGTACATATGCCAGGCCTATAGGTGGCACTATAACACTCCCACAAAAAACCGAGAAGAAGACCGTAGAGCATGTCCATAACTAATATAAGCGCTAATCAATGTAGCAGGCGATGCTACAAGTTTACAAAGCCACATGCTGAGTAAAATAAAGTCTTTTAAGAGAAAGGGTCTGTGCTGATTGTCTGAAACGGACTTATTATACATTTAAAGGCGAAGCAGTGTATTTTTATATATATATATATATATATATATATATATATATATATATATATATATATATATATATATATTTTTTTTTTTAAACGTGGTTTGTTCCACTGGCTGCTCTCCACCTCCGCAGATGAAACAAAAGGAAGCGCACTTTAAATTAATCATGTTTAACTATTAAAAAAAAAAGCCTTATTCAGATTTGATAAGAGTTTTGATCAACAGGCTGTAGAGTTAATTTATCAGTGTTGCTGTTGTGGAAATGTTGCACTCCACAACTGTTTTTCAAAGGCTTTGTTATTCGCCAAGTATCCACAGAAAACAAGGAATTTGATTTCAGTTTGAGCTGCTCTGTGCGGCATGTAGAAATATACACTAAACACTGAATAAATCACAGCAATAAAAAGTGCAAATGAAATATGCAATAAGAAAAAAAAGAATGTCCTGTCTGCAGACTGAAGATTTCACAGAGCGCCTGGGCTTATGGTTTGGCAAAGCTCCAAAACTTAATATGAAAAAATAAATAATTACCTGGGAAAACAGAGAGGGAACATCATAAACTTAAAAATCTGCATGATGGCACAGCGACATTGTGCCATTACATTGTGCCACTACTGATATTGTTTAAAAATACAAAAGTACTTTTTTTATCCGATTACTCGATTAATTGATAAAATAATCAATAGAGTACTCGATTCCAAAAATATTCGATAGCTGCAGCCCTACATACCACTATATATTGTCAATATGGTTTTATGAAATGAAATTTTTTCTGTGTTGTCTTTTGAAATTTTACCAAAAATTGACCATTTTCAAGGTCATGGTTGAACATGTTGACAGTAATTCAGCTCTTTCATATTTGCACCACATAATGTCACAGATGTCAGCATGATGTGGTATGAAAATGGTTTTGGTGCTAAGCTTAGTTTTTTAATTATTAATTTTGCTTAAGCTCATTTCATGTTGAGTGGAATTTATCACTATTTTCAATATTACACACTAATGTAAAGAAAACTACTATTCACCAGCTCTTTTCTTGGCATGAACATTTTTGGGATCTGGACACATTGCTGACTTTCATATCCAGATAAATACATCATCTCATGATGCAAACAAATGGAGTTTATCTCATCCAGTAGTACTCCAGACCTCCAAACCAATAACAAGCTGTCCTCACTGGTAAGATCATTGATGTAAGGTACCAGAGTTTTCCTAGCCCAAGTGGTTTTGTGGCATTCATCATGTAAAGTGCTCCCCAGATCACATGGAGGTAAATCCTGGCACTCCATGTCTCTATCCGACTTGAAGGCGTTATGACAACCCAACTTATCTTCACCTTTTTATACTTACCTGACTTGTGCAATAATTTTCCAAAGCAGGTCCAGACAAATTTTAATTATGTCATCATGATCAAATTGTGATGTCTATTTTAACGAAAGAGACGGATATGTCAGAATAAATCAAAGAATGGCCTTTTGATATGTAGCTGGACTTACGCAATCATTTTCCAAAGCAAGTCCAGACAAATTTAAATTGTCATCATGATCAAGTTATGATGGCTATTTTAGGAAAGAGACAGAAATGTCAGAACAAATCAAAGACCTTTTGATATATAGCTGGACTTGCACAATTATTTTCCTGAACAGGTTCAGACAAATTGGAATTATGATGACTTTATGATGGCTACTTTGGCAGAAAGTAAGGGTGTAACGATACATGTATTTATATTGAACCATTTCGGTACGGGACGTTCGGTTCGGTACAGGGTTGTGCATGGGTGAGTTCGCATTGTGTGTGTTTACATTCAGTGTTGCCAACTTGGCGACTTTCTCGCTAAATCTGGTGACTTTCCAAACCCTCTTGATGACTTATTTTCTCAAAAGCGACTAGCAACAAATCTAGCTACTTTTCCTGGCGTTACCGGAGACTTTTCTGATGTTTGGTGACTGAAACTGAAAGTCTCTGTTGTCAATGAGCAGCAGCGGGTCTCCCCCTCCTCCGCTGTCTGCAGCAGCCTATAAAGCGCTGAGCGGAGGGTTATCTCTGGTCACAAACCTCACTCGGACTCGCTCAGCCTACTGACCTCGTTTGCGGTGCTGTGATTAAATAGTCCCCATACTTTGAGAAGCCCTGGCCTTGAGAAGTTATTTTATTTTAATAAGTGATGGCCAATTTTAATGGCAAAATAAATAAACAAACCAAGAATTAAGTTTATTTGTGGTTAAAAATATTTTTAAGGTGGTTTTACTAACTTTTTTACCTCTCCCACAATGTTTTTGTTTTCAAAACTTTATTTAAAAAGATATATTACAAACATTAAATGAACAGTTAAGGCCACAATAACATTCACAGTATTATTATAAATAGAAAGAGATAGAAAATAAAATAAATTGAACAAATGTAAAGGGATTCTTTAACATTAATTCTCTTAAAAAAATTCCTTATAGAGTGTGATAGTTTTGGACAAGTTAATTTTTCTGGCAAAAAATATGAAGGTTGAATAAAATTGAACAGGGCTTCATGCTGGAACCGTTGTGCTGTGCTTTACTTGTGGAAAGGTTTTGTTAAAAGCTGTTAGTTAGGAATTCTTTTTTTTTATAATATTTCATACATTTGTTGTTTATTTGAGAACATTTTATTTAACTTATTACCAGGCAGAAAAATCTCAAAAAGCCCCTTTTTTCACAAAGTCATTTTGGGGTACTGTGTGTAGAATTTTGACGGAAAAATGAAGTTCACCCATTTTGGAATAAGGCTGCAACATAAAAAAATGGAAATAGTGCAGCGCTGTGAATACTTTCTGGATGCACACGTTCACACTGGCACACACACCTATGTTCAATTTGAAGTGCCCAATTTACCTAAACTGCATGTCTTTGGAAATGGAAGGAAGTCAGAGGTCCCCCACACAAACACGGGGAGGACATGCAAACTTCACACACCGTCCAGTATTAGAGGTGAATGATGATTTCTGCACAACAATGACACTGGCCAATAAAAGCTTAAAAGTTCAACACTGGCATCTGCAGATATAAAAATGCCTCTCAGTGAGTCTGGCCTCTTAAAGCATCCATTGAAACTGCACAAAGCACATGTGAGCCCCTCTCTTTAAGACGGGCAGTGACATAAGCGAGTTGTCACAGTTTTCAAGAGACGACTACGACAGAATCCAGTAGTATTAACAATACATTGCTGCACTTAATTACGAACCATTAAAGTGTTCTTTCATAAAAACACAATTACTTTCAAAGCACACGTGTCTGGGCTACCCCCAGTCTGATGGAGTTTGCAAATAAAATTAAGCCTACTGTTCGTTAACCAGTGACCTAAGAAAAGGAAGGGATGTCTTTAGTACCAAGTCTCTTGGGGGGATCCTGGGGTACCAATGGAATGATTGTGTCAAATGAGGAGTTACTAAGGAAGACAGATGAGTAGCATCACTTCCATTGTGAAGGAGCATCAGCTAAGACATTCTGAATATGTGACCCATTTCTCTGGACATGATCCATCATGTAGGTACTTGAGTGCTGAGGAGGCTAGGCTGAAGACAAGATAAAATGGTTTCAAGTGGTAGGGATGGATTGGTTGTAAATGGTAAATGGACTGTATTTATATAGTGCTTTCCATCTGAATCAGAAGCTCAAGGCACTTTACAATGATGCCTCACATTCACCCATTCACACACACATTGATGCTAGGGTGCTGCCACACAATGCGCTCACTACACACCAGGAGCAACTGTGGCATTAAGGATTTGCCCTCTGGTCTCAAGTCCAACACTTAAGCAATAGACCATCACCCCCCTACAAGGGAACAAGGTTATCTGCCTGAGTAATTGCCTTCCAGGAATCCAGAGTGTGGTGTGATGGATGCAGCGAACACAGCAGCGAATACACCCAGACTCGATTTGAACTGGTCCTCGTCTCACAACCATACCTTGGACCTTCATCCTCCTGCAAATTCACCAACGTCAACAAACACTTCTGTCCAGCAATTTAATGACTACAAAGGCTCTTCTCAGACATCTATCAGCCTCATAGGCTGAGCTCCGTGAGACATGGATGTCACTGTCGAGGTAAGACCATTTCTGAACAGGTTTAACCACCTCACCACAGAGTACCTGCGTACTCTGTAAGCAACTGATGGTGAGTCCAAGAAATTACTCAGTCTGGATCTTACTATTGACCCCTCACATTCACAAATCCAGACACTTCAACCGTTCACTCACCAGTGAACTTGTCAACAAAACCCCCCAAGTTACTGGTGCAAAAGATTTTAAACACCCAGCTCTACAAGTACTGAACAGAGTAGGAGCCACAACACAGCCCCACTGTCTCTTACCTTGGTTGACTGAAACCGTTTTTCCAGGGCCTGTATGGCTTGCTTGGCCTTGTTATCCTGGTTTTCCAGCTCATGTCTCAAGTGTTGAATTTCCCTTTTCAACAGGTCCTTGACGTGGTCTTGTGGGGATGTCATTGCAGCAGCGTCTTGGTCATTATTTCCAGCCATATTTGCAGCACAGACCAGAGCAGAAAGTGTTGGGTTCCTAGTTTTCAGTTTTCCCTCTAACACCTTGACCTAGTAAACAGGAAAACATACAACAATGAAGGTGCCAAACTACTGAGGGAAAATAGGATTATAACAACATAGACTTAATTTCTGAGGAACCTGTCTCTCCAGGTCCTGAATCCTCTTAGTTTCTGCAGTTCTGTATTCAGCTGTTCTCTGTTGCTGACTGCTTCTTTTCTCCACAATCTTTTGGAGCTTTTTCACCTGAAACAGAAATGCACATTACACTCTACACAGTAAGCAATGCTAAAATATTAACACCCAAATATAGGCAGCATTTCCACACCCTTACTGGCCCTGTGTGAGGAGTACAATCAATCTGTATAGAGTACCGAGGTGTGATGTCAAGTATATGTTAGGGGTACCAGATGTGACAGTACTGTGTCAGGGCTGTCTTTTGCATTTACACATTTTACATTTACACACTGTAACACTGAGCAATTAAAAAACACTGAATATTTTATCTTTGTGTCAATTAGATAGCATTTTAAATAAAATGTCAAGTTGCAGTTGACTACCATTATAAATAGTGTTTATCAAATGTTTAGCACTGGTGGTGATGCCAAACATGTCAAGAATGACTTTCAGCACTTGTGTCAAAAAAATTAAAAGAATAAATATAATATGAAATAACATTGTCAAATCTTATCTGGCACATCATTAATTATTAACATTTGTTTCTAACTGTCAAACAACTTAAAACTGTAAAAGGGAGCAGTTAAAATTACCTGACTTATTGGGATCAATCAACTTTATTAATCCTACAAGGGGCAATTTCATCAGTGGTTACTACACTGAATGTTAGGCAGGGGGTGTCAGTTACAACTGAACACTAACTGAAAAATGTCTTACTGTCACCTTCATATGCTGAGCAAGTTCCTTTTGTAAAACAAACAAAAAATAATCTTACACAGTTCTAACTAACTAATAAATGTTACGCTGTAACTAGGGTTGCACCATATATATATATTAGCCATAATATATATAGTGGTTGTGGCTTCACTTGTTTTTCCGCTACTGTGTGCGGAACATGTCACTCTCATTTCCTATGAGTGTGCGTTATTTTGTTACCACTACTGTGTGTGTGCCACTGTGTGCGGCACGTGTCGCTCTTGTTTTTCCTACGAGTGCAAGTTAATTTGTTACCACTACTGTGTGTGTGCAACGCTACTGTGTGCGGCATGTGTCACTCTCATTTCCTACGAGTGCGTGTTAATTTGTTACCGCTGTGTGTGTGCAACGCTACTGTGTGCGGAACGTGTCACTCTCATTTCCTATGAGTGCATGTTAATTTGTTACCACTACTGTGTGTGTGCAACTGTGTGCGGCACATGTCACTCTTGTTTTTCCTACGAGTGTGCGTTAATTTGTTACCACTACTGTGTGCACTGCTAATGTGCGTGTGGGAGACATGCCAGGGCATGCCGCGCTGTCTTGACGTTGTGGTATGAATGTTAATTAGTCACTCTGAAGTTATTACACACTGCTGGTTCTTTTTGCATCCACGTGATCGTTTCGCTTGCTGCTGTGATATTACACTGCTATGAGTTTGGACACGGTTGTGTTTATTCTGCTCCTGGTCATTCTGCTCCAACCGTGCAGCTCGCTGGCACTTTCTTAAATTAAGCTGCATTTGAAATTGATGCTGCGGCACTTGAACATTGCCGCTGCTGCTGCATTTGAAATTGATGCTGCGGCGCTTGCAAATTGACACTGTTGCGAGTGGTTTCGCTCTTCTGCAGCTGTTTTCCACGTGCTGAGTTTGGACACTGTGCTGTGACTGTGTTTCGCTCCTGCTTTATGGCTGTTGCTCTAGTTGTTGACGTCTTGTTGCCAGTGTGCTGTAGTTGTGAGTGTTTTTCACTCCTGCTCTAAGGCTGTTGCTCCATGTGCCAAGTTTGGACGCTGTGTTATGAGCGTCTGTGCTCCTGTTGCACTGTTGTTCTACATGCAACTGTGGAGTTTTCTCTGACTTCCCTGCTGGTTGTGAGTGTTTTTCGCTCTTTTCCTACAGCAGTTGTTTTTCACAGGCTGTTTGCCCGCTGCTCTGCGTGTACTGTTTCATAGTAGCTCAGGGCTACTTTGCCATTTGGTGGCTTACATTTGTAACGCCTAGTGTCAGTTTTTGGGCTGTGAGTACCACTGCTCGCTACTGCTCTTACAACTAACACCTGGGTGTGAGTCTGGAACACTGAGTGCTCTCACTCACTGCACCCCAAATTTTGTGTATCTATCACTGGTACACCCACACGCGCTAATGTCTACTGCATGGGTGCATATGTGCAACAGCTGTCTGGTGCCTCTGAGCCCAGAAGATGGCCATACTTCATACCCATCCTGTCTTAGACTTGGATGCTTGAAACAAGCACTCACAGAAAATGCTTTCTTCAACTGTGTTTCTATGCCATTGACTGACAGATTGGCTAGACTGTCCAGGCTTGAAGCAGAGCTGTCCTCTGCTACACTGGTGCCACACTCGCGTAAGCGACCACATGCTGGGCCCCTAACTGTTACAGCGAAGAAGGGTACCCATGACTTTAACTTGTCTGATAAGGTTGATAACCTGGCCTCTGAATTTGCAAAGATAAAGTCATTGCTTCTTTCTCTGCAGCCTTCTGAATCTTCTGCTGCTCCTTTCACAGAGTTCACACCTTCCTGTGACTATAGTGAGGAGGGGCTGATTCCCCCCACTGCCAGCCATCGTGATGATGGTGTGATGTCAATTGCAGCATCAGAGTCTATTTTGCGGGGACCCACCGGGTCGGATTGGAGATCAAGGTCAGGGGGAGCATTTCCCCTGACCTTCAACCACGAATTCCCACACTTTAGAAGGTGATGCCACTTGTGTGTCTGAGTCTGGCCTGTTCGTTGTTACACGGGCCATTCAGTTGGCCTTGTCACGGCTTGGTGTGGATGCTCCTCCCATGGAGACTGCCTCTTCTAGTGCTTTTTTTAGGAACACTCAGAAGCCAGGTTTCAGTGTCCCACCCTCCTTGCCATATACTGAAGAGCTGCAAAGGTGGTGGCCTGTCCCAAAATCCTTTGCCTATATGCCACAGGATTGTAGGGTGCTGTGCAATGTCTGATGCACCGCAGTATGGCTTAGACCACATGCCTCCAGTGAATAGTGTTGTTAGTAGTAGCCTGATTGTAGCACCTGCTGATGCTGCCCGGTCAGAGGCCCGTTGCTCGCGACCTCAATGTAGGGTCACTGATGACCTCCTTACCAAGAGCTATGACACTGCAGCTCAAACTGGCCGTCTGGGGAACTCTCTGTCTCACCTTGCCCTTGCACTCTCCCGGTCTCTCCAGGATAATGGAATTGACACTGACACAGAGAGCCTGAGTGATGCTTTGCTCCGGGCTTTCGCCTACATGTCACGGGAGCCTGGTAGACTAATGGCCAATCTGACCATAGCCTGGCACCACGTGTGGCTGGCTCAGTCCCCTCTGTCTGAGACTTGCAGGGGATCACTATGCACTCTGCCTGTTATCCTAGGTCAGGTTTTGGCCCTGTGGCCCAGCAGACCTTGGAGCGTGCTATTCAGGCTAACAGATCTTGGCAGCAATTTGCCGAATTACAGCGCACTCCCAAACACCAACCTAAGTGCACAGGTGGCTTCCTTCCAGCTAACGGACATGCTCCATGGAATCGGGGTGTACCGCGTCAGCCCTCCCAGCAGTCTACCTTTCAGCCACCCATGGGTAAGCCACCCATGGGTGGATCACCTAGATGTGGCCGCCGTGATGGACAGGACTCTCGCGCTCACCTCTCAAAATCATTGCAGGACCGCAGTAGTCATGTTTGATGCCCAATACAGGGCCAACGGTCATTTCTCCCAGACACATCTTGACCAGTGGCAGGAATTGGTCTCAGATCAATGGGTGATTTCCACGTTGGTCAGGGGCTACAATATTCAGTTCAGTTGTCATCCCCCCAAGTTCAATGTGTAAATGTCACAGTTGTTACTGACCCAGAGAGGTCTCGTTCTCAGGCAGGAGATTCTCAAGCTCATGATGAAAGGAGCCATAGAGAGGATCCACAGTTCAGATCACCTAAGGGTTCTATTCACCTATTTTGTAGTTCCAAAAAAGGATGGTGGCTTTTGCCCCATCCTCGACCTCAGGAAGTTGAATCAGTATGTGAAAGTGCTGCATTTTCACATGCTCCTCACAACGGAAATTCTCCAGACAATTTTGCTGGGGGACCGCTTTACCAGTGTGGACCTGAAGGATGCCTATTTTCACAGTGTCAGTTCACCACAAGCAATTCCTCTGGTTTGCCGTCAAAGGACAGGGTGTCCAGTTCAGAGTCCTCCCTTTGGGCTCTCAATTGCTCCCCGTACGTTCACCAGGTGCGTGGCAGCAACACTCTCTCCCTTGCAGGCTTGTGGGATACGGATTCTTCTGTATCTGAACAACCGGCTTGTATGCGCACAGAACCGGCAGCAATCACTCAATGATACTCGCACCCTTCTGGAACACGTGTCACAACTAGGGCTCACTGTGAACTTCGCAAAGAGCTCCTTGACCACATGCCAACAGGTGGTATTTATTGGCATGGCGCTCAACTCACTGGCAATGACTGCTCGTCCATACCCACAAAGGGTGGACGACATTCTCACTCTGGTCTGTCATGTTCGCAGGAATGCCAGACTGACTTACGGTCTGCTCCTCCAGCTCATGGGGAAACTGACGGCAGTGTCAGCAGTCGTGCCTCTGGGACTCCTGTCCTTGCACCCCTTACAAATTTGGATCAACAGCCTGAGCCTCAACCCCATGATGCATCAACACAGAACTGTGCATCTTCCAGCTCAGTCTCCCCGACATCTTCGCCCCTGGGGGAAAAGAGAGTTCCTAACACGTGGTGTTCCTCTGGCCTCTCTACCCTCCCGCCGGGGGTCGTTGTAACAGATGCATCACTTTCCGGCTGGGGTGCTGTGTGGAACCACAGAATGATCAGGGGTGTCTGGAGCCCTCAGAAGAGACTCCAGCACATCAATGTGTGAGAGCTGCATGCTGTCCGCCTAGTTCTGAGCCACTTCTCTCCTGCCCTAGAGGGGAAACGTGCTTGTTCGGCTGGACAACACATCAACAGTGTACCATATAAACCATCAAGGAGATACCAGGTCTGTTCATTTCCTGAGGGAAGCTCAGGAACTTCTACACTGGGCTTTGCATGGCGAATCTCAGGGCTGTGCATCTGCCAGGCATGCAGAACTACACTGCAGATTTTCTCTCACGTCAGAAACCGCCACCCGATGAGTGACGCCTCAACCCGGATGTGGTTCAGATGATCTCGAACAGGTCTGGCAAGGCAGAAGTCGATCTGTTTGCCTCGAATGCCACAACACACTGTCGCCTGTGGTTCTCTCTCTCAGAACTACACAGCCCACTGGGCCAGGATGCACTGGCTCACCCTTGGCCGGCCTGTCCACTATATGCGTTTCCTCCTCTTCCGCTGATCACTGATGCTACACAGAATATGCATGTCCGATCACACAGTGTTGCTAGTAGCCCCATACTGGCCGGGCAGGACATGGTTCCCCATTATTCTGATGCTCCTCAGCGAAGAGCCGTGGCCTCTCCCACGGAGGAGGGACCTTTTGTCACAGTTGAACGGGAACATTTGGCATCCTCACCCAGAGCGTCTTCAACTGTACATGTGGCCCCTGAAGGGCCAAACTCCATGCTGAACTCTTGTGATCAAGATGTAGGACAGACTATACTGAATGCCCGTGCACCCTCCACTAGGGCACTGTACGGCAATAGATGGAGGTTTTTTACCCGTTGGTGCAGTACGCAAGGCGTGGACCCTGAGCGTTGTCCTGTGCCAGTGCTGCTTACCTATCTTCAGTCATTGTAATTCCATGCTAACCAGCCGGTTACCTTGGCTGTCTTTACCCATCAATCTACTGCAGAAACTAATTCTAGTCTGTTGTGCCCTGTTCGTGCACTTTGACGTTATATTGAATTGACAGCTGCGTTTCGCAAAAGTGATGCTCTGTTTGTCTGCTATGGGGGCCCCAGGAAGAGCTGTGCCTTGTCCAAGCAAAGGCTGGCACAGTGGGTTGTTAACACTATATTGCAAGCTTACAGGAATGGCGACCATCAACCTCCTCCAGTGAAATGTCATTCAACTCGAGGCATATCCATCTCCTGGGCTGCCCTGAGAAGTGTTCCATTGACTGACATCTGTACTGCAAGCAACATGGGCTTCCTCTGGTACTTTTGCCCGCTTCTACAGAGTGAATGTAGCTGCTCCCCACCCTGTGGCAACGGCCATATTATCGGCGTCCTCGAACTGCAGCTGAGGTTGGTAAGTGCACATCTGAGGTTTGGTAAATGCACACTCCTCATGACCTTGCTGGTATAAGGTCATCCAGGTGCTAAAGCCCCGCTCTCTGGCGGTCAGAAGGAATGAAATAGAATAAGAGTTACGCATGTAATTACGGTTCTATGAATTCCGGATGATTGCCAGAGTTGGTTGTCACTCGGACTCTAGGCAATAGATTCCAAAAGAACTGAATGCTGGGTAATATGCGCTTATATACTGTTGCTGACGTCACCCAGGTCACACCTACTGGCATGACTTTGTTGGTATAAGGCTCAACCTCTGTGCATGCGCACATGGAATAATCCAGGTGCTAAAGCACCGCCGTCTGGCGGTCATCCGGAATTCATAGAACCATAGTTACATCCGTAACTCTCGTTCCATTTGATGACACGTGTGTGCTGTGGCAGGACAGGACGCACGGGCGTTGCGATTCTTTGACAGCACTCCGATAAACATAAAACAAAAGAATGAAGCTGGAGTGCTGACATCGTCTGTCTAGCACGCTGTGGACACGTGCGCAGCAAGTGTGCGCCAACCAGGAGCATTAAACTTAAATCCACTTCTGCCCTCAGAATAATAAGTAAATGAATAGCTGGATAGCTGGACAGCTGGATGCAGAGAGGGGTAGTGAGGGGTGCGAGGTGCCCGCCTGTTGATTTGCCGAGGGAGTTCACTGCAGTGATTATTTGGGTTCGTTCAAAAATCAAGCGCCCTGCAGCTGAGGCAAAGGGACAGGGAACGGCTGAGACCCTCATGCCGAACTGCATGAATTTCTTCACAGATGCCGTTCGCAGGCTGTTGCAGCCCAGTGAGATATGAACCTAACCTCTTCAGGATGTGTCGTTTCTTCAATAATGGGACTTTGTGGGAGCTTCTTGCCCATAGCTTGTCTTCACATAGGTGTCTTCTAATTGTTACAGGACTCACAGGTAAATTTAGACCTTCTTTGATCAGCTGATCTTTGGCTGAGGCTTTGCCATTCTGGTTATTCATCGATCCATTTCAATGGTGGTTTTCCATTTTTGTCGTTGTCTTTGTGGTTTTGTTGCCATTTTAAAGCATTTGAGATTATTTATGACCATCAACCTACAATTTTCTGCATTTCTTTATACATTTAACCTCTTCAAGCAACTTTTTAATCAAAGTACGAGGTCTGTTAGAAAAGTATCCAACCTTTTTTTTTTTTTCCAAAACCCTGATGGATTTGAATCACGTGTGCTTGCATGAGCCAACCTTGAACCTTCGTGTGCATGCGTGAGTTTTTTCACGCCTGTCGATTGCGTCATTTGCTTGTAAACAGCCTTTGTGTGAGGATGGGTGTAGTCTCTCATCGTTTGTTCTTTGCATGGAAATGGCGTAACGACTGGAGCAGCGCGACTGCATCAAATTTTGCCAGAAACTGGGTGACAGCCAGGTGGAAACCATTCGGATTATTCAGACGGCTTTTGGTGACGATGCTATGGGCATCACACAGATTAAGGAGCGGTACAACCGGTTTAAAGACATCTGCACAATGGTGGAGAGCGCGCTGGCCTCCGGGCGGCCATCAACATGCTGATATGACCAGATCATTTCCAAAGTGAACGCTGTGGTGATGTGGGACCGTCGTCTGTCACAGTGGAATGTGCCGAAAAAGTGCTGATGTTCACCTCTTCCACAATTTCTCGGATAGTCACACGACGGTCCCGCATCACCACAGCGTTCACTTTGGAATGATCTGCTCATTTCAGCATGTTGATGGCCGCCCGGAGCGTGGCTCGCTCTCCACAGTTGTGCAGCCGTCTTTAAACCGGCTGTACCGCTCCTTAATCTGTGTGATGCCCATAGCATTGTCACCAAAAGCCGTCTGAATAATCCGAATGGTTTCCACCTGGCTGTCGCCCAGTTTCTGGCAAAATTTGATGCAGTCGCGCTGCTCCAGTCGTTCCGCGTAATGACGGCAATTTGCCAAAGCGGGATGAAATTTTTTGTACAACTCGAAAATTTCACCCCGATTTCAAAACTGGTGCAGATGATGCCCGCAACTACTGCGTATACCAAGTTTATTCAAGATTGCCAAAAGATGGATCAAGGAGTTACTGTGATACTTCAGAACGTGTGCTGATTTACGATTCAGGATGAAACGACACTGTGGAAAAGGGGTATAACCGGCTGATAGTCAACTCATGAACATTTAAACGTCTGGCTATGTTCAGAGCTGTCAAACCAGCATGTCAATGGAGGGTTCACAAAGAGTTTCAGTGAGGTGTGGCATGGAACAAATGCAAAAAATTACAAATTTTTAAATTTGCTATTATAGGGCCCTCATACCCCAACAAAATCATTGCTCAAAACATGCCACACCTCTATAACTCTGTGCAGGTGCTCGCCAGGGTCCTTGGTTATGTTTGTGTGCAAACACCTATTCCTTGATTTTATAATCTGCATCTCTGTGGTAAATTCGAAATAACAAATACTCTCCTCCCTACTGTTTGGAGAAAAACTTGCATTTATTTTATTGTTCAGTATATTATGCACTTTGAGAAAACATACAACACTGGTGAAAAGTTTCCATATTGGTCTTCTGACTGGCAAATGGCACTGCCCCTAGTACGAACACAGAACCAAAAAGAAAAACAATCATGGAACTGTGCCAAAATACTGGTCAATACAATGCCAATGTGGAACATCATAGAAGTAAAAAGCTGCTTTCAGACTCACCTGTTCTGTGAGTTGATGTGTTTGAGTTGTAGCTTCTTTTAGCCTCCCAGCATCCTTTTCCAACTGCTCCTGGAACTTCTGCTGTAGGGCAGCTACCTTCTCTCTGTGCCGCTCCTCCAGAACACTCAACTCCAAGCTCTCACCACCTGAAAAATTCAGACTAGTATTAAAACCCCAGGTCGACTGAGGCTGCTGGACAAGAGTCTTACTATATAAGGGTCCTGTTTTTAAAGGAAGAATGCAAAGGAAATAAAACATATGAACTAAACACATTCTCACTGAACCAAGTTCCACAGTGACTAATTCCAGCCCTGTCATTGTTTTACTCTATGTTAAGCTGAAGTCAGTGAACTCAGCAGTTCCTGGTGATACTTCACATTAAAACAAGAATACAGGGCATTTGGAAAGTATTCACAGAGCTTTACATTTTCCACATTTATTATATTACAGCCTGATTCCAAAATGGAGTAAATTCATTTTTCCCTCAAAATTTTACTCACACCACCCCATAATGACAACATGAAAAAAGTTATCTTTTTTTAATTCAAATTTATTAAAAATAAAAAACTAAGCCATCGCATGTACATAAGTATTCACACCCTTTGGTCGATACTTTGTTGATGCACCTTTGGCAGCAATTACAACCTCAAGTCTTCTTGAATATGATGCCACAAGCTTGGTGCACCTATCAATGGACCGTTTTGCCCATTCCTCTTTGCAGCACCTTTCAAGCTCCGTCAGGTTGGATGGGGAGCGTCTGTGCACAGCCATTTTTGGATCTCTCCGGAGATGTTTAATCTGATTCAGGTTGGGGCTCTGGCTGGGTCACTCAAGGACATTCACAGAGTTGTCCTGAAGCCACTCCTTTGATATCTTGGCTGTGTGCTTAGGGTCATTGTCCTGCTGAAAGATGAACCTCCACCCCAGTCTTAGGTCAAGAGCGCTCTGGAGCAGATTTTCATCCAGGATGTCTCTGTACATTGCTGTATTCATCTCTCCCTCAATCCTGAGTAGTCTCCCAGTTCCTGCCACTGGAAAACATCCCCACAGCATGATGCTGCCACCACCATGCTTCACTGTATGTATGGTGCCTGCTTTCCTTCAAACATGATGCCCGGCATTCATGCCAAAGAGTTCAATCTTTGTCTCATCAGACCAGAGAATTTTGTTTCTTGTTGTCTAAGAGTCCTTCAGGTGCCTTTTGGCAAACTTCAGGTGGGCTGCCATGTGCCTTTACTAAGGAGTGGCTTCTTTCTGGCCACTCTACCATACAGGCCTGATTAGTGGATTGCTGCACAGATGTTTTCCTTTCTGGAAGGCTCCCCATCCAACCTGATGGAGCTTGAAAGGTGCTGCAAAGAGGAATGGGCAAAACTGCCAAAAGATAGGTGCGCCATGCTGGTGGAATCATATTCAAGAAGACTTGAGGCTGTAATTGCTGCCAAACGTGCATCAACAAAGTATTGAGCAAAGGGTGTGAATACTTATGTACATGTGATTTCTTAATTTTTTGTTACATCCGCCAAGAACGTAATAAAATCATCAGTGTTTATTTATTTGTCTGTCTTTTCGCAGGATTATGTCAAAACTACTGCACGGATTTTCACATTTTCACCACAGATACATATTAAGCCATGGAAGACTCCATTAAATTTTGGAGGTGACACGGATCCGGACTCTGGATCAAGATTTCACTTTAGATATATGCTTTGAAGGATTACATCAAAACTACTTCATGGATTCTCACCACATTTGCACCACAGATAGATATTAGGGCTTGGAAGACTCCACTGAATTTTGGAGATGATCCAGATCCAGATTGGTGAATTTTGGAGATGATCCAGATCCAGATTGGTGGATGTCAGAACTCTCGGGTTGCTCTTGTTTTTAATAAATTTGCAAAAATGTCAAAAAAATTTAAAAAACGTTTTTCATGTTGTCATTATGGGGTTCTGTGAGTAGAATTTTGAGGGGGGGAAAATGAAGTTCATCCATTTTGGAATGAGGCTGCAACATAAAATCTAGAAAAAGTGAAGCACTGTGAATACTTTCTGGATGCGTCTTTGTTTAAAGGTTACCAATCAAATCTGAGTGCACCACATTATTCTAGAGGAGTGAGAGTACTTGGCAATTCACTCACAAAAAAACCCACTATGTAATAGCATAAAGAAAGACAAAGTTTCAATTTCATTTCTCTCTTTCACAAACACAGGATGGAAAACCTGGGGAACACCCCCCCCTCAGATGAGATCTGTGCATTAATTTGATTTGTTGCAAACAAATAGTAGGATTTTCATGCTTCAGCTGCATTGCTTTTTAGGATACACTCTACCACTGGAACAACTAAAATATTTATTAATATTTACTTAAAATATTCAATAACTCAGCCACATGGGGTGTGCAGCCAGTACATTCTGAGTGCCAGTCCCAAGCCCGGATAAATGAGAAGGGTTGCGTCAGGAAGGGCATCCGGCGTAAAACAAGCCAACCCAACTATGCAGACTAAGAATCGAATTTCCATACCGGATCGGTCGCGGCCCGGGTTAACAATGTCCGCCACCGGTGCTGTTGCCCAACAGGGTGCCGGTGGAAATTGGGCTACTGCTGGGCAAAGACGACGAAGAAGAGGAGGAGAACGTTTCCACAAACAGCGGGAGAAGAAGAAAACTAGAAGGGTGGAAATGAGAGTAGGGACTTTGAATGATATTATTTGCCAGCTTGCACTCGGCCGAGACGGACGCACTTTTCTCTTCTCCCTCCCTCCTTATCTTTCCTGCTTGTGTGGCGTGTTGTCTGTGAGGCTGCAGCTTTGCTCTTCTGGAAAACGACAAAAATGGATGTTAAAGTGGTCTGTGAATGCAATTGACACTATTTTTTCTACAAGACATTCGGGGGCGGAGGACCCGACCTGTCCTGCCGGAACGCATGTGCTGGGTTACGTGATGGACTCGTGGAGGAGATGGCAGGTCATGTGCCTTTACATGCTTTCTGTGGAGGACGTCGAAGATGTGTATATATTCGGCTTGGTGGTGACCGGCTTTCTGCTGTGTGGAGCGGGCATGGCGCTGGTCTACCGGAAAATCAATAAAGTGGAAGCAGCTTTGATTGGGCCTTCCAGGCTGCCCTACATGATTGATTCGATTGGGAAGGCAGTGGCTGCGCAGTCGGCGGGTGTTAACTGCACGCTGGAAAACATCTCGGGTAGGATTGCAGCTCTGGAAACCCGCTTTGACCGTCTGTGAAGACCACATTCTACATTCAGATGCATTGAGAGCCACTCTGTTCTCAGAACTGTGGAATCTTTCAGGCGTCTGCTAATCTGGTTATTCATTTGGCCTCCCCAACACAGCTGCACTTCAAGGTCGCTGTGATAAAAAACCTCCTCAGAAGATCAACACTTAAGCCTCGCTCCCTGGTCATCCCCCCTCCCCTCAGCTTCTCCAGCTCTGACGTTGACTGTGGACAGTGGACTGCTCAGGGCTGAGCCCCTCTCCCTCCAGGATTGTTGGACAAGGCCGTTGACGGCGCCAAATAGGCTGCCTCCGGAGTGTTCTGATAAACTGGACCTTCAAATCTCGGTTGTTGTCCTGCGTCCTTGTTTTGTCTGTGTGATTATTGTTTTTCTGTGCTGATGGGGATGTTTTTCCTCATTGCTGCTGTGTAACGCAGCGGCTATGAGGGTTTTTTTTCCCCTCCTTTTCCCTCATGTTTTGCTTTTCAATATATGTTTATGTACCGGGCCGGCCTATGTGTGTTGTGTGTGTCGTTTGTTATGGGTCGGTCTTGGTTTGCTCAGCCCTGCTGTTGACCAAGGCAGGGATGTACATCTGGAGCTGGTCCCCGGGCGCCTAATGGCGACTTCTGCTCCTACTGGCAATTAGGATGGGGTAAATGCAGCAGACACATTTCATTGTGCAGGGAACATGTTCTTCTGTGCATATGACAATAAAGTTCTTTTGAATCCTTGAATGTTGGTAGTATGACTGGTAAAGGGAGAGAGCTGGCTGATATGACGGAGAGGAGAAAGGTACACATATTGTGTGTGCAAGAGACCAAGTGGAAGGGAAGTATGAGCAGGAGCATCGGCGGTGGGTACAAGTTGTTGTACCATGGTGAGGACAGGAAGAGAAATGGTGTTGGGGTCATTTTAAAGGAAGAGTATGTTAAAAGTGTGTTGGAGGTTAAGCGAGTATCTGACAGGGTGATGAGTGTGAAGTTGGAAATTGAAGGGGTGATGATGAATATCATCAGTGCATATGCCCCACAGGTAGGTTGTGAGATGAAGGAGAAAGAAGATTTCTGGAGTGTGTTAGATGAGGTGGTGGAGAGTGTGCCCAAGCATGAAAGAGTGGTGATAGGAGCAGACTTCAATGGGCATGTTGGTGAAGGGAACAGAGGTGATGAGGAAGTAAAGGGTAGATATGGTATCAAGGATAGGAATGGGGAAGGACAGATGGCAGTTGATTTTGAAAAAAGGATGGAAATGGCTGTGGTGAATACCTACTTTAAGAAAAGGGAGGAGCACAGGGTAACATAAGAGTGGAGGAAGGTGCACACAGGTGGACTACATTCTTTATAGGAGATGCAAGCTAAAGGAAATCAGAGACTGTAAGGTGGTGGCAGGAGAGAGTGTCAGACAGCATAGGATAGTTGTTTGTAGGATGAATTTAGAGGTAAAGAAGAAGAAGAGTGAGAGCTCAACAAAGGATCAGATGGTGGAAGCTGAAGGAGGAAGACTGTTGTGTGAAATTTAGCAAGCAGGTGAGAGAAGCACTGGTTGGAGGGGAAGCAATTTTGGACAACTGGAAAAGTACTGCAGATGTGGTGAGGGAGACAGCTAGGACAGTACTGGGTATGACATCTGGACAGTGGAAGGAAGACAAGGAGACTTGGTGGTGGAATGAAGAGGTCCAGGAAAGCATAAGGAGAAAGAGGTTGGCGAAAAAGTTTTGGGATAGTCATAGAGATGAAGAAAGTAGACGGGAGTACAAGAAGATGCGGTGTAAGGCGAAAAGAGAAGTGGCAAAAGCGAAGGAAAAGGCATATTGCGAGCTGTACAAGAAGTTGAATAGTAAGGAAGGAGAAAAGGACTTGTACCAATTAGGACAGAGCTGGAAAGGATGTGCAGCAGGTTAGGGTGGTAAAAGATGCACATGGTAATGTGCTGACAAGTGAGGAGTGTGTGCTGAGAAGGCGGAGGGAATATTTTGAAGAGCTGATAAATAAAGAAAATGAGCGAGAGAAAAGGCTGGATGATGTGGTGAGAGTAAATCAGGAAGATTAGTAAGGAAGAAGTGAGGGCTGCTATGAAGAGGATGAAGAGTGGAAAGGCAGCTGGTCCAGATGACATTCCAGTGGAGGCATGGAAATGTCTAGGAGAGATGGCAGTAGAAACTCCCAGATTGTTTAATAAAAACTTGGAAAGTGAGAGGATGCCTGAGGAGTGGAGACGAAGTGTGCTGCTTCCTATTTTCAAGAACAAGGGTGATGTGCAGAGCTGCAGTAACTACAGAGGCATAAAGTTGATCAGCCACAGCATGAAGTTATGGGAAAGAGTAGTAGAAGCTAGGCTTAGAAAACAGGTGAAGATCTGTGAGCAGCAATATGGTTTCATGCCGAGAAAGAGCACTACAGATGCAATGTTTGCTCTGAGAATACTGTTGGAGAAGTACAGAGAAGGCCAGAAAGAGTTACATTCTGTGTTTGTGGACTTAGAAAAAGCTTTTGACAGGGTGCCAAGAGAATAGCTGTGGTATTGTATAAGGAGTGGAGTACCTCCGCCTCTACTGATTGACTTCCTGTGTATCAAATTGGATAAAGCCTTTTTTCTTAACCCACATTTGAGTCATGCATACATGATGTTTGCAGATGACATTGTGATCTGTAGTGAGAGTAGAGAGCAAGTTGAGTCTAGTCTGGAGAGGTGGAGATATGCTCTGGAGAGCAGGGGAATGAAAGTCAGTAGAAGCAAGACTGATTACATGTGTGTGAATGGGAGGGAGCCCAGTGGAATAGTGCAGTTACAAGGAGTAGAAGTGGTGAAAGTAGATGAGTTTAAATACTTGGGGTCAACTGTTCAAAGTAATGGAAAGTGTGATAGAGAGGTGAAGAAGAGAGTGCAGGCAGGGTGGAGTGGGTGGAGAAAGGTGGCAGGAGTGATTTGTGACCGAAGAATATCAGCAAGAGTGTAGGGGAAAGTTTACAAAACAGTAGTGAGACCAGCTATGTTGTATGGCTTAGAGACGGTGGCACTAACAAAAAGACAGGAGGCAGAGCTGGAGGTGGCAGAGCTGAAGATGTTGAGATTCTCTTTGGGAGTAACAAGAAAGGACAAGATTAGGAATGAACATATCAGAGGAACAGCTCAGGTGGGACGGTTTGGAGACAAAGTCAGAGAGGCGAGATTGAGATGGTTTGGACATGTGCAGAGGAGGGACCCAGGGTATATAGGGAGGATGCTGAGGATGGAGCCACCAGGCAGGAGGAGAAGAGGGAGGCCAAAGAGGAGGTTCATGGATGTGCTGAGAGAGGACATGCAGGTGGTTGGCGTGACAGAGGAAGATACAGAGGACAGGGTGAGATGGAAACAATTGATCTGCTGTGGCGACCCCTAACGGGAACAGCCGAAAGACAAAGAAGAAGATCTGAGTCATTGTATAAGGAGTGGAGTCACGTCTGGAGTGGCAGAGAAGCATGTTAGGGCAGTGCAGGACATGTACAAGAATAGTGTGACAGCGGTGAGATGCGCAGTCGGAATGACAGACTCATTCAAGGTGGAGGTGGGATTACACTAAGGATCAGCTCAGAGTCCTTTCTTGTTTGCAGTGGTTATAGACAGGTTGATGGATGAGATCAGACTGGAGTCCCCATGGACTATGATGTTTGCAGATGACATTGTGTGAGAGTAGAGAGCAAGTTGAGTCTAGTCTGGAGAGGTGGAGATATGCTTTGGAGAGAAGGGGAATGAAAGTCAGCAGAAGCAAAACTGAGTACATGTGTGTGAATGAGAGGGAGCCCAGTGGAATAGTGTGGTTACAAGGAGTAGAAGTGGTGAAAGTAGATGAGTTTAAATATTTGGGGTCAACTGTTCAAAGTAATAGAGTGTGTGGTAAAGAGGTGAAGAGAGTGCAGGCAGGGTGGAGTGGGTGAAGAAAGGTGGCAGGAGTGATTTGCGACTGAAGAATATCAGCAAGAGTGAAGAGGAAAGTTACAAGACAGTAGTGAGACCAGCTATGTTGTATGGCTTAGAGACGGTGGCACTAACAAAAAGACAGGAGGCAGAGCTGGAGGTGGCAGAGCTGAAGATGTTGAGATTCTCTTTGGGAGTAACAAGAAAGGACAAGATTAGGAATGAACATATCAGAGGAACAGCTCAGGTGGGACGGTTTGGAGACAAAGTCAGAGAGGCGCGATTGAAATGGTTTGGACATGTGCAGAGGAGGGACCCAGGGTATATAGGGAGAAGGATGCTGAGGATGGAGCGACCAGGCAGGAGGAGAAGAGGGAGGCCAAAGAGAAGGTTTATGGATGTGTTGAAGGAGGACATGCAGGTGGTTGGTGTGACAGAGGAAGATACAGAGGACAGGGTGAGATGGAAACGATTGATCTGCTGTGGCGACCCCTAACGGGAACAGCCGAAAGACAAAGAAGACTTAAAATATTCTATAATCTGTATATATTAAATCGCTAATATTTTTGTAGTTGTGTGTGCATTTTGGCTGTTTTTGAACAGCTTTTGAGATGGAAACCATCAGCTGTATGTGGTAACACTGATAATAATCATGCTCGGGCACTGCAAGCAGAACATGGATAGATTTGTGAGGGAGAAAAAAATGTAGATACGTGATGTGTCACTTTTTTAATCACTCCACTGCCAAGGTGATTTATCACTTTGCTTAGATTTGATTAGATTACATTAGATTAGAGAGAGCTTTATTAATGTCTTGAGAAGACTCCATCAGGGAAATTGATGTTCCAGCAGCACTGTATAGCAGCACACAGGGTAAGAAGCACACAGAGTATCAAAAGTGAAAGTAAAAAACAATGTGCAAAATGTAAATACAAATGTAAGTCCCAGCAATACTGCTCGCTACAGGTTTACTGGCTACTACTGTTCCTCTCATTCCCGTCCTCTGTTTTCGTGTTACTCCTCCTCCCCCTGAGTGAGGAGTTGTACATTCTGATGGCCTGAGGGACAAAGGAGTTTTTCGGTCTGTTAGTCCTGCACTTGGGAAGGAGCAGTCTGTGACTGAAGAGGCTCCTCTGGTTGCTGATGACGGTGTGCAGAGGGTGGCATCGCCCATAATGTCCAGCTGTGTGTCCAGTGTTCTCTTGTCTGCCAGAGAAGAGAACACTGGACAACCATGGAGCCAGCCTGCTTGATCAGTTTGTCCAGCCTGGATGTGTCCTTCTTGGATGTGCTCCCCACCAGCACACGATTATGTAAAAGAGGATGCTGGCTACTACGGAGTGGTAGAACATCCAGAGGAGTTTTCTGCAGATGTTAAACGACTGCAGCCTCCTCACGAAGTACAGCCTGCTGGTCTGGTCAGTGTGGGTTGTTCAGTTCAGTTTGTTGTCCAGCCACAGTCCTTATAAACATATTTTGTTTTGTTCAATAAGATGTTGTAGTTTTCTATAAATTACAACGTTTAAAATAAATTCCAGGGGAGTTTGGAAGTAAAAGACAGATGTGTGTTCCTGTGTGTCAGAGTGGGTGGGGGGATGCCACTCAAAATATTCTTACCTACAAATGAGGGCCTGCTGAAAAAGTTTGGGAAGCACTAAATTAAAGTTACAATGTGGTTTTTATTCATCCAGCATTATAAAATGCTTTTTATTGGCTGCAGAAAGTTTCCCATCACTGTTCTACTGAAACAGTCTTCAACCATCATTTTGCTCAGAAATATCGCTGGTGATAGAAATCACATTTTTCAGGTTAACTCTTCAAACATACCACAATGAGTGTCTTTTTTGCCCTCCTTAAAATGGAACATTTTATTTGAGCTGAGTAAGCTGAGCTGTGTAAGTGCACTGTCCATCCCCCATATCTATTTTTGTACAGTAACACTACCTCTAACCTTAGTGACATGAAATTTGGGGTTACACAGGAGTCCGTCTTAGGCCCCCTGCTTTTCTCCCTTTATATAGCACCCCTTGGGCACATACTGCAGTGTTTTGGGATTACCTTTCACTGCTATGATGATGATAGTCATACATGCAGATAACTGCCAGTAATCTCATCCACATAAAATCTTTAGAGGATTGCCTTGCATCAGTGAAAAGCTGGATGTCTAGCAACTTCCTGCTTTTAAACTCTGATAAGAATGAAATGATGGTTCTTGGTCCAGTGAGACATTGGCATCAATTTGACCAGCTAACGTTTAGCCTAGGCTCCTGTGTCATACATCACACTGACAAAGTGAGGAACCTTGCGGTAAGTTTTGATCCTACATTGTCCTTTGACCTCCACATTAGAGATATGACGAGGACTGCTTTCTTCCACCTGCAAAATATAGCGAAGATTCGTCCTCTCCTGTCTATGGCTGATGCTGAGACCCTTATTCATGCATTTGTTTCTTCTCGATTGGACAACTGCAATGTGCTATTTTCTGGTTTACCACAGTCCAGCATTAGGGGTCTCCAACTGGTTTAAAATGCTGCTGCCAGACTTTTGACACGAAGCAGAAAGTTTGACCACATTACACCCATTTTGGCATCTCTTCACGGGCTTCCTGTCCCAGTGAGATCAGATTTTAAGGTTCTGCTACTAGCCTATAAAATTGTTCACGGACTGGCAACTCCCTACCTAGCTGACCTAAACCCTACGTACCAGCCCGGGCTTTGTATTCTCAAGGTGCAGGACTACTTTGTGTCCCTAGGGTGAATAAAAAGTCTGTGGGTCACAGAGCTTTCTCTTATCATGACCCTGTTCTGTGGAATGATCTCCCTACATCAATAAAACAGTCAGATTCTGTAGAGACTTTCAAGTCGAGACTTAAGATGCACTTATTTTCCCTTTCGTATGGCTCGCATACTGGCATAGTATGCGTCTACGCTTTTTACCCTTTTAATTTATTTTATTAGGAAACGGAGCATGCTGCGGCCTCAACTTTACCTAAATTGTGGGTCTTTTAGTGAAGCTTAGGGCTAGTGGCCGGCAATCACCTTAGTATTTCTTCTGTTTTTCTTGTTGATTAATTCTGACAAATTACACTGTATTTGTTGTCTTTCTGATGCTTGATTCTGCTTTTTTTTTCTCTCTCTGTTTGAGGTCCAGCTCCATCCAGAGATGGGTGTTGTATCTGTTCCGGAAACCATCATGTGCACCGGCAACATTTCCTGTACGTTCGTTTTGTGAATGGTTTTGTAATTTGTGTCTGTAGGATGGCCCAGACAATTACACAAAACAGTATCGAAACTCAATACCAAACATTGGATTCAGTGCATCTGCAGAATCAACAGGGCTGCTGTCCAACAAGTTACAAAAACCCAAAGTACACTTGAAAAAGCAACAAAAGTTATTCAACATTCATGTTAACTCAGAGTACACTGAGGTAGAGACCTTATTTACAGTGTAGCCAACCAGAAAACTTAAAATGCATTAACAACGCTCCTTTTTCTTCACCTTCTTTAAAGTAATAACAAAACTGATACACTTCATGTTTTGATTTGGAATAGAATGTGCAGTGTTCTGGTGGATGAGTGGAACAGCACGGTTGCCTCACAGCAAGAAGGTCATGGGATCGATTCCCACCTGCGGCCTTTCTGTGTGGAGTTTTCATGTTCTCCCTGTGTTTGCGTGGGTTCTCTCTAAGTGCTCCGGCTTCCTCCCACATCTAAAGACATGCAGAATAGGTGAACTGGAAACTTTAAATTGTCCGTAGGTGTGCACGTGGGTGTAAATGTGCTTATTTGTCTATATGTGACCCTGCGACAGACCAGCATCCAGTCCAGGGTGTACCCTGCCTCACACCCTATGACTGCTGGGATTGGCTCCAAACCCCCGTGACACTTAATTGGAGTAACTGGGTATAGAAAATGGATGTGCAGTGTTCCCAATGCATTTGCATGTATGGAAATAAAAGAATTTGGGCTTTACTCACTTTTTCAAAACCACTACTATTATTTTGAACATGATTTAAAGTAGAGCACTCAGAGGCTTGAATGATAACAAGTAGGACTGTTTAAAAAGTTAATGTTTCCTTTAACAGCCTGAGCATCTTACCCGAAGAAGGCACGACATGGCCTTTACCCTCGTGTCTCTTTGTCTTCATTAGCTGCAGTTTTACTTCCAGAGTTTGTTTTTCCTGCTCTAGTTTGTGAATGTTCTCAGTCAGCTTGGCCTCATTCCTCTGCAGAGAGAAAAAAAAAATCCTATGGTGCTTGTGGCAGATAAATAACTTTTATGTAACATTACACTGGCAGAAGTACTTGCCTGAAATGTGTATATCTGAGCCAACAGGTCTGCAGTCTGCTGACTGTGACCCACTGGACACACATTCTCCAAAGGTTGTGGAGTTTTGCTCAGGTGCTCCCTGGTGTAAGATGGTAAAAAACAACAAGCAGGAAAAATAATTTAAAATAAAATTCTGTTTTAGATCAGAGCTGTGGTGTAATACAACAGCCTGCAGCAACTGAAAAAGAAATCTGTTCTGTCCCCAAATACAGACTGCATGATATGGAAGAGGACAGATCCAACAGACATTATGTAAATTCATCACTCCATCGTGATGGAACTGGTGGCCAAGTGGTTAATGCACTTGGTTTCAGTGTGGAAGGTTCCCGGTTCAAACCCAACCCTTGCCACATTTCTCTATGTAATGTGAAGTTGCATCAGGAAGTGCATCCCACGTAAAACTTGTGCCAAATCAACATGTAGATCCACCTCGGATTTGCTGTGGCGTCCAACAAGGGAGCAGCCAAAGGGACTTACTACCTTGATGGTAGACAATGACGGGCGGTGAGGTTGATGGCTGGTGAGGCAATGACTTCATCACAATCAGATTTACAAACATATGAACCCTACAGAGCAGCTTATACACCATTTGACTGGCAGCAGTTAACAGGTTATGTTTAAAATCTCATATCAGCATTCTTTACACATGCAAACTGTAGCATACAAAAAGCACATTTAATTAAAAAAAACGTTATTATGGTCTTACCTTTACTTATAAATGAAGTCCATGTACCGCTCCTTCTGAACAAAAGCATCAATGACTCTCTGTCTCAGTGGAGATCACCACCAAGGAAGAAAGTTGTCCTTGATCAGTCGTGTTTCAACTGTATGTTTTGAGCCTTTTCTGGCTTTGAATGTGAGTAGTCGACAGCTCATGTTTGATGACATTTCTTTGTAAATTCTTTAGGTCACAATATCCCATCTGAGTCCAGACAGTCACAAGTTGAAAAAAGAAGGCAGCAGAGAAGGCATTTTCTTGCTAAACATCCACACAGTCAGCAGCCTTTTCGTGTGACCCACTCAGTTTGTAAAGAGTGGGTCTTCTGTACCGCAATCTGATGCAAACCTTTTAGATCTTGGTTGAATGAAATGATCTGGATCCTGCATCAGGATCCTGCACTTGTTACCAAGGTAACACAAAATGGGGGTGTGTCATTGGTGGGGCAGAGAAATTTGGGCTCCTGATTGGATGAAAAGCAGAGCGATACAAAGCCTGGTATTTTCAATGTATTTTTTTTTATCGCCCTGTTTTAAGATTTGTACAGCTGATTTTAGTGCCACAGTTTCCAGGGTAGTAAAATTGATAGGACAAGTGTATGATTTAACAGCCCAACCTTTTCTTGTATTTCATGAGGGCTGGTTTATGAGTATAGGGCAGATTTTTGTTACAATATATATATCGTTAAAGGCTTCTCATACATTTTGAGGAAAAAATACATTACAGCAATAATGCTGTGAAAGAAATGTTCCAGCTGTGATGCACACTCCAACCGTGAACCCACCTTGTGAGTGACAGCTCTCTCAGCAGCCTCTGGTTCTCTCTGAACATGGCCTCCTCATTGGCTTTACTCTTGGCCTGTTGAGCCTTCATCTGGAAATACAGCTTCTCATTCTCCTGTCAATCAAACGTCCCAGTTTTACTTCACATCCTTCAGACACAAAATGAGGAAATGTGCAACATTTGTACAGCAGGTGTTCTAGCTGAGAGTCAATGTTACGATGTGCTTTACAATGATGCCTCACATTCTCTCTCTCACAAACACACACATACTGCACACTGACACTGTACATTACAGCAAATGGCAGATTAAGGGCCTTACTCAGTGTCTTCAGGCTTCAATCATTTCTCTCTTAGGAAAAACCACAGTTCAGGTTCCAAACGACTGGTTCTGCTCTTTTTCTCTTTGTCTGAAGTGCGGAGGGAAATACGTGAGAGTGGTGTCTGTGGACAACGGGATGCTGGACTGACAGCGGGATCCCATGCCTGAAATTGTTGCAGCTGATGTTTTGTTTTTTCCAAACTTCATAAAACTTTGTTAAGGGCCCCTTCACACATAGTGCGAAGCTGGTCGAATATGGCAAAACAGCGCAAAACAGGTCAAATTAGCAGATCACGAAATATCTCGCTGACAGGCAGGCGTGCACGATCCTGGTGCGAGAGTTTGTGTACGCGACGGTGTCTTTCGAGCAGGAACACAGTGTGAGATGCACCACATCGCGCCGCTAATGTGGAATAAATAAAAACCAGGTAGTACCTGTGGAACCACATCGCGCCGCTTATGTGGAATAAATAAAAAATAAAAACCAGCTGGTACCTGTGGGACCACACTGCTCTGCTTATGTGGAAAACATAAAAAAAAGAAGAAAAACATCCCACCCATGGGACTCAAACCCATGCCTTCCAAAAGCTCTGATTGCCAGTCAGAGACTTTACAACTGAGCTACAGAGCTGTCCTTTGAAAGCTGCAGGAACCTGCCTCATATCAGGAAGGACATGGAAGCATTACAAAAAAAAAAAAAAAATTAAAATAACACACCATATAAAAACACTGCATTTATCAAGCGGGCAATACAAATATGATCCATCTGTTCCTCTGCTGATGACCCATGGTCACTGACATACAGTCATGAAATGACATGAATGAGAAGCAGGGTGCTCTACTCATGTCCACATCTACTGGTCCAGTGTGTCCAGTCGGCCCGCGTGCATGTTCTGCCCGACACACGTGTCTTGTGGATGGCGCGCTGCAGCAAAGGCCCCGTGTCATGTGGAACAGAGCTCATGTGGGTGACATGACGGTCAGATCGCCCGCTGTGTGTTCTGATCTGATGGTCCACTTCAATCTGGCAGGCTGTCAATGTCCGCTCCATGTGCGCGCTCGCTCGCTGCAACTTGTCGCCATGGCAATATATGTTTTTATTTGTGTCCACATAAGTACAGCAATCAGACACACGTGTGTCACAGTGGACAGTTATTAGTCCATGTCTGTCCAAAGACAGTACGTGTTGTCCAGCTGGGATGTCCAGATCCACAGAGCTGCTTCTGTCGGAAGCCACACCTCCTGTCAGTGGAGCGCACACACCCACGTGTCAGTGTGTGTGTCTTTGCAAAGCCACACTGGTGGGGAACTTAGACAAATTTCACTATGAGTACGACAATGATTGTCTGCAGTCTGTTGTCGTGCCAAGAGTGCAAATGGCCACACATTTTCTAAGTACCAAACGAGCAGTGTTAGATGTTCATGCATGTGAGTTGGAATTTGGCCAACACCTGCCACGAGAGGGTTCGATGGGCTCGCACAGCACACACACTGTCTTTCAGCCACTGGTGTGCGCAAATAGTTGAAGCAACACATGTATGAGGCGTTGGAAGCAGCTACAAAATTAAACAGTTTGCATACGATTCCTGTTTCATGCGCGCGTAATGCGGAATTCGACCAAATTCGCACTATGTGTGAAGGGGTCCTAAACTCTGTAAAAACCTTCTAACTGTTAGAATGGCCTAAGCGGTGGGTCAGCCCTCGAGTCTGGACTGCTTGAGGTTTCTTCCTCAATATGATCAGAGGGAGTTTTTCCTTACCACTGTCACTTATAGCACTTTTCCATCTGCATCAGACGCTCAAAACGCTTCACAATGATGCTTCACATTCACCCATTCACACAAACACACACGCTCACTACACAGCAGGAGCAACTGGGGGATGAAGGAGCTTGCCCAAGTCAGGATGGAATTTGAACTGAGGATCCTCTGATCTGAAGCCCAACACTTAACCACTGGACCATCACCTCCCCTGTAAGGTCTGTAAGGTCTTCACACAAGTAAGGTCTAACCTTACCAATAGACCTTACTTGTGTGAAGCGCCTTGAGGCAGCTTTGTTGTGATTTGGCTCGATATAAATTAAATAAATTGAAATTTAATTACTCTTTAAACTAACAGCATTATCAAATTGTATATTGTGATAAATACTGAAATAAATCAATATGGGGAGGGGGGAACGTGTTTACATTTGATGCCATATTGAAACCAATTTAAATGTGTGACAAGCTACTCCTGTGCTGCCTGTGAACAACAGTACATTTGCGCCCTTAAGTTGGATGACAACTATTGTAAAACAAGAAGTAGAAAAAGAAGAAGCTGATCTGAATGAGGAGAACATGCAGTGGCTTACATAAGTAGTGAAATTAATAAATCACCCCTTCATATTGAAAGACTACACTCTTAGATATAAAAGAGGGAATAGCCATCCTTCATGCTACTTGGTACTCCACTTGTTTGAACTGTGTGGGACAGCCAAGACAGCAACAAGGAGGTAAGTTGGCTAAGGTAAAACTAACTATAATGGTTTAAAACTGTACGGGAGCTTTAAAATGTTTAATTACATCCACTGAACTAAACATGCACACAGTCTGTTAAGGGCCCCTTCACACATAACATGATTGAAGCTGACTGGCACACGAAGGAGGAATCGCATACCACCACATGACCTTACAACTCTCCACTGTGAAGCGTGTGCATGTGCATACTGTCCTCACGTGGAAATACATAAAAACATATCACCTTTGCAACGGGCTGGAGCGACCGCACAGCGCACACATCGAAAGGCTGTGCCAGGTCAAAAGGACTGTCTGATCATGTGTACACTCAGCTGGCGATCTGAATGCCACATCACCCACATCAGCTGTGGTCCACATAATGCTGTGTCCTTCAGCGTGCTGCTCGCTGGAGACACGGGGCCGGCCTGACTAGACTTGGGTATCGTGAGTATCGAGAACTGTTAAGAAATTATTCGATCCACCGACATCAATATCCTTTTTGGTTATTGGCCCTTGAGAGTGGCCGTAGTTGTTAAGGGTGTTTGTCGGGAAAATGATCATTTCTCTACATTGATTATAGACCCTGCAGCGGGTCTGCAGTGCGGCACTGCTTTGAAGCTTGAACTAACAAAGCAGTGCTCTGATCCGCGCTTTGTTGGTTCTCTGATTCAACGCTTTTCAGAAGCGGCAAGTCCACTTCTTAACCCCTCTCAAAGCAATTAAAATATGTCAACCATGAGTCACTTTTGTGCGGATTAAAGTCACTACCTGGGACTCTTGTCTTGTTGCAGTCAAGAAACAAGAATTGCCCTCCGTTCCGTTCGCACAGCTCCAAATGCTACGCCGCTCTCTGCCGAGTCAAGTTTGAGTCCCGTCAGAATTAATAACTTCAAAGCGAATCACTGTTTTAAATCAAATTACACCTCTTTCCAAACATTGTAATGCAAACATCCATCCATCCATCCATCCATTTTCTTCCGCTTTATCCGGAGTCGGGTCGCGGGGGCAGCAGCTCCAGCTAATCCGGGGGAACCCCAAGGCGTTCCCAAGCCAGCTGGGAGATGTAATCCTTCCAGCATGTCCTGGGTCTTCCCCGGGGCCTCCTCCCAATGGGACGTGCCCGGAACACCTCTCCAGCGAGGCGTCCAGGGGGCATCCGGAAAAGATGCCCGAGCCACCTCAACTGACTCCTTTCGACGTGGAGGAGCAACGGCTCAACTCCGAGCTCCTCCCGAGTGACCGAGCTCTTCATCCTATCTCTAAGGGAGCGCCCAGCCACCCTGCAGAGGAAACTCATCTCGGCCGCTTGTACCCGCGATCTCGTTCTTTCGGTCAAGAGCCACATCTCATGACCATAGGTGAGGGTCGGAATGTAGATCGATCGGTAAATCGAGAGCTTTGCCCCCCTACTCAGCTCTCTCTTCACCATGACGGTCCGATACAGTGACCGCATCACTGCAGACGCTGCACCGATCCGTCTATCGATCTCACGCTCCATCTGTCCCTCACTCGTGAACAAGACCCTGAGATACTTAAACTCCTCCACTTGAGGCAAGGACACTCCACCGACCTGAAGAGAGCAAAGCACCTTTTTCCGGTCGAGACCCATGGCCTCGGATTTGGAGGTGCTGATTTTCATCCCGGACGCCCGGACGCCTAGAGATCAAGGATCCAGTGACCAATTTCATATTTATTTACTTTAAGACTCAATAAAATGTTGACATAGAAAACCTGTAAAGCCTACTTTTAGCATACAGAAAATTCACAAGGGGTATCGATAAGGGAATCAATAAGGAATTGGTTCAATATCAATAAAATCTTATCGATACCCATCCTTAGGCTGGACACGTGGGGCCAGCAGATGTGGACATAAGTGTGCACTGCTTCATTCATGTAATTTCATGACTATGACTATGGAGATGGGTCATATATATATACACAGAGGAACAGAAGGATCATACTTGTATTGTTTGCTCGATAAGAGGAATTAAACATTAGAAATTGCAGTGGGGTTTTTTTTTGCTACAGCAGCGGTGTGATGTGGTGCCACACATTCCAGGTGCTCGCACTGTGTTTGGGAGGTTCTCATACTTTAGTCAAACTTATACCCCTGCCAGCCCCCAACAAAATAAAACACTTTTGTCAAAAATAAAAGAAAGAATAACAATAATAAGTGCAATGACTATTTATACACGACTTTGCCAGGAATCAAACCATTAAACAAAATAAACTAATAATAAAAGAATAAATGCCAATAATAAAAAGTACACTACAAAAACAGCACAAAATCCCAATATAAAGAGCTGATAATACAGAAAAAAAATGACTTGTGGTCTGGTGCAACTTGTATAGAGGTTTTCCTCTTCAAGAGGCATGTTTTAACAAGTGTGGCTTATACTCTGGTGCCACTCCAGAAAATACAGGAAATTCATTTTGCTTGTTGTTGCATCAAGTTGTAGCACCACGTTTCAGAAATCTAAATGACTTATAGACTGGAGCAACTTATATAAGGTATTTTCCAGAGTATAAGTTGCACTGGTCCAAAAATGCCTCTTTAAGACAGCAAATAACCATATACAAGTCACACTGTAGTATAAGTCACATTGATCACATCATGTAAGAAGAAGCAAAATGGATTTAATTGCCATCCTATTCATTTATGCGGTACACACGGTGTTAAGGAGCACAGCTAATGAGCTAATTAATGTTACCACAAAGGCACAAAAAGTAAACTGTTTCTTTTAGCCACTGAACAGACGATCACATGTCAGGTGAACATACCACGCAGAGAAACATTTGAAAAAAACGGTATATCGTTTATTTATTCACAACACAAACACTGCTTTAGCCATTGGAAGCTAAGAGCTAATTAATGTTTTTGTTACAAGTGCAAACTACTTTGTAAGCCACTGAACAGACGATCATATGTGAGGTGAATGCACAACGTAATTAAAGGTAAATGTAATTCAAACTCAATTTTTTAGTACATTTATAAACTCACCATTAATTTTCTTCTTCTTTTTAAAAGAGCTGTCCTAGTGCTTTCAAATAAGTCCAAAAAAGATTTCTTCCAAATAGAAGAAAAAAAAGGACATCTCCATTCAAAAGTGTGGTCTTCCTGTAAAAAACACTGCGATATTTCTTCAGAACAAAGAACTTTTTTCTTTCTTGATCATATTCTGGTGGTTCCTATTGTTCGACATCTGCGTCCTGCTCAAGAAGACAGGTATCTTAGGACAAATACGACACCAACTGTCACGGACTAAGATTATCCCGTACCGGATTTGTATGACTTTGGGGCAAAGATTGTTGGGCTGGGGCGTGAGTTGGCGCTGAGCTCTCGACGCAGTTGGGGGAGCAGTTGCTGCCTCCTCCTCTCCCGTCAGTGGAAGGCACAGGCTTCGCAGGAGGGTTCTCCCTCTGCATGGACATGCACCAGGCTCTTTTGCGGATCTTCCCAGCTGCGTTGCCCACTGGGACTCCGTTTTGTAATCAGAGGACAGACCGTTTCATTAAAGTCCCTTTCCAGAGCAGAGTCAGCAATTTGGCACTTTTCCGCATCCAAATTTAATAATTAATGGTGGATTATCACAATGACTTTTCTTGTGAATTACTTTTCTATGTGGAACATTTCCCACAGTGACAGAGCGGACCAATGCATGTATGGTAAATTCAGTTTTAAATCAACATTTATCTGTTTCCTGTACATGTTATTCCTCTGCTGTGGAAACGAGTGTCTATTTGTTTGCACCATAACAATGCGGAGGAACAGATGTAAACAGAAAACAGCTAAATACCGTTGAACGTCTGTCTGTTACGGCTCAGTTCTTTGTGTCATCCGACAGCACTCTTTGCTGTTTAATGAAGACATTTATTCCTATTTATTTGCTTCAAGTGAGCATGACTGCTAATTGTATTTTATCTGGAACCCGACATGAGGAAAAGCTGTAAATAGTAACGTCATCACGATTGCTCGTATAAAAAACACTTTACGTGTGACCCCACTCATTTTTAAATGCATGCTGAAAGCAATCAAGCCCTGTTCGGAAGTTTCACCTCTCTTGTTTTTTTAAAACAAAAAAGGCAGTTTAATGATGTGCATCTCATTAGAACTGTAAAAAAGAAATTTGTGGTCGTGAATTGTGATTTGTTTCTATATTCAAGTCATAATGGACTATAAGTCGTAGGACCTTTCAAACTAGTAAAAAAAAAAAATGCTTGACATACTCTGGTGCAACCTCTAATTTGGCAAACACGGCATACTTGAGAAACTGCATAGTTATAGTGAGAGGCAGAAAAGAGAAACTAACCTGTTGGTAGCCCTTAATGAGCATCTCCTGCTCTCTGATTTCCTTTTCACTTAGCTGGAGCTTTTCCTTTGCAGCAGGATCTGCAGCATCCATCCACCTACTTTTCTGGCATTCTTCCTCTGCACTGTGTAACTGATCAATAACAAAAGACAGTTTACTGATTAGTTTCTGTAGCGTATCAAATTAAGATTATATAATACAAGATACATTTGATCAAATAGGAGTGGTCATACCAAAAAGTAATCAGTCACTCAAAAGAATTTAATCGGAAACAACGCGGACATGTTCAAACACAAACAAGGGTGCCTGCCACACCTACATGTACACAACACCATGACAATTTTGGTCTCAAATTGTGATAGGACGTTTTAATATCCTTTCATCTTTAGATGTGCAATTGGTTTTGTTGTTTTATTAATCATGACAATCATTAAGAAAAAACTAGAGCCGGGCAACGGTTAATCGTGTGATTTTTTGATTTTGTGTTATACGCAAATAATAATAATATATTATAATATATATATATAATAATAATAATAATAATGATTAATAAAACAACAAAACCAATTAATTCAAAAGTAGTGCATAGCATAATTTTATTTTAAATGTTCTGCCATATGAACAAAAGTGCCATAACGTTTGTTCTGCAAACAACAGCATTTTGTTTATGCAGTTGCAGTTAACAGGGTTCTCAGCAGGATTTTTTCTCAGCGTAATGGGATGGAAAAATCATCTTAAAACGCCGGGGGTTCAGGGATGCTTAGGTCCCCTCCCGAGGCTTTTGCATTATATACTTATAAAGGGCCTTCTTTGTTAGTCTAAATAAATATACCAAAATTTGAAGTCCAGGCGGAAGAAGAGAACATCTCTGCATTTCAAAATGTGAGGAAAGTGTTTCCAAAAACGCCAGCAATTTGAGGTTGAAGCTACAGAGGAGACTTTCATCTGGTTAAATGTGCTCACCTGTTGTCTCTGCAAACTCACACCTGCTGCTACGCTTATAAATAAAACAAAGTCTCTTTAAACTGTAACATTTTATTATTTGAAAAACCTTTTTCCTTATTTTAACATTAAATGAATGAATCATTAAACATGTCCATGAAGTAAAAGTTCAGTCAAAAAGACATTTGCACAGGTAGAAGAAGCCCCGCCCCTACTGTGCATAATTTTAAAACATTCACAACCACTAGAATAGTGAAATTCATATTTCAGTAATTACTCTGTCCTGATTACAACATTACTCGTAAAGCAAATACATAGTCAATGAAGGCATGATTTAACATTGAAATGACTCAATTAAAAAATGATTTAATCATGAGAATTCCCAATGAACAAACACAGTGCAGTCATTGTTACATCATCTCCTATTGTGTTGACAATAAATATTTATATTTAGTTATGGTGTCTTTTTTCCAAGGTTGAAATGCAGATATGAATTAATGACTCTACCAGACTTAAAAATGTACATATTTTCATGTTATTTTGTCTAAAAATAAATGTCCAAGGGTCGTTATCATAAACTGCTGGGTATAAATTAGCAGTTCTGATGTACCTGACACACACCTACACTATTCTGTGTTTTGGCCTGATGTCTTGTTTCTTTTGGCTTTAAAGCAAGACTGTAACAAAGATAAAAAAAAAACCAAAAAAAAAAACCTATGGCTTTCCGCACACAATTTGGTGCTCAAAATGCAAGCAATGGTGTTTTAGAGAGTTATGGTTGTCCATTCGGCTGCTCCCGTTGTTTGTGTTCGGGGTCGCCACAGCGGATACAACCAGATCCGCATTGATATTTGGCACAGGATTTATGCTGGATGCCCTTCCTGATGCAACTCCAGTGTTAGCTGGAGAAACAGACACAGCTGCTGGTGTTCCAAAGAGGTCTCCCATCCAAGTACTAACCAGGTCCCGCACTGCTAAGCTTCTGAGATCTGACAGGATCAGGCTTGCACAGAGCAGATCGGCTGCTAAATTTAAAAATCTTCCGGGGGAAGTTGGCCCTGCTCTCCCCTATCCTGCAGCGTTCTCCTTGAGAACTTTAGCGGCTGTAGATGAACTTTTCCCCCAGCGCTCAGTGCACAGCACACTGCAGGAGAACTTTAGCGGCTTCGGTTCTATCTACTATGCCATCTGGAAGCACTTTAAAATTAAAATGGTCATGTAAAAGTTCTGTGCCCTTCTCCATGTCTGCGGCAGCAGTCAGCCACAGACTTGCAAAAAACAAAAAACAAAAACTGGCAGACACACCCCAACTCCTCTCTGGAATCAATAACTGTACTTGACTTGGGAGAGGTGAAGGTCTAGTGGTTAAGCATTGGGCTTGAGACAAGAGGATCTTTGGTTCAAATCCCAGCCTGACCAGAAAATCACTAAGGGCCCTTGGGCAACGTCCTTATCCCCAAGTCTACAAGTAATACTTATGTGTAAAATAACAATGAGCTGCTAGACATGGAATCACTGTTGAAAGTAGTTCTGAAAGTCACTGTGGTGTGACAACATATCTGCTCACTTTGCTTTGCAGCAGGTAGTTTTGCTTTTTGAGTGCCTGGAGCTCCTCCATGTGCTCGTGCATAGTCTCCAGCTGCTTGTCTTTTTGGTTCAGCTGGACTCTCAGCTCATGGATCACATGACTATCCACTTCGTTCTGGCAGTCAGACATGAACACAAAGGTGAGAATGAAATGGTGAATCAGATACACAACAGTCAAATTTCAGTTGTTTTGCCCGTTACTATGCGGTGAGTGAGTTTGAAAAGCTGCACTTTCATGTTGACAGACTGCTCACAAATCCTCCACCTGGGATAACTCTCCCCTACACCAGAGGGGACAGTCCACCCTTTTCTGACAGAGGACATGGACTCAGATTTATAGGTACTGATTTTCATCCCAGTTACTTTACATTTCGCTGGACACTGAGGAGGTATCAAACCTCCTCAGTGTGCATCAGATGTCATTGCTTGATTAATCCAACAGAACCACATCATCTGCAAAAAACAGTAACTCTGAAGTCACCCAACTGGACACCCACCTGTCCTCAACTGCACCTACAAATCCCGTCGATGAACATTATAAACAGGACTGGTGACAAGGGGCAGCCCTGGCAAAGTCCAACACCCACCGGGAACCGGTATGATGTAACGCCAAGAATGTGGATACAGCCTGGTCAACTTTGGTCATATAGAGACCGGATGGCACGTTGCAGCAGTTCCAGTACCCTGTGCTCTGGCAATGTTCCCCACATGATACTTCGAGGGACCTAGTCCTTTTCCAAGTCTACAAAATACATATAGACTGGTTGATCATACTTCAAAGACCTTTCTAATATCCTTTTGAGGGTAAATTGCTGGTCCACCATTCCTCAACCAGGACGGAACTTGCATTGCTCCTCCTGAATCAGAGGTTCGACTAACAGTCGAGGCAACGAGTTTACTCACTGGTATGCTAAATTACGTGCCAGTGCATGGATCAAATATGTGCAAGTGTCAAGGTACCTCACGTCTCTTCTCTAGTACCCTGGCACAGGCTTTCTCAAGGAGGCTGAGAAGTGTGATTCCTCGATAATTGGAACACACTCTGCAGCCTCCTTTTTTAAAGATTGGAACCACCACCCCAGAGGTACTGTCCCCGACTTAAATGCAACATTGTATAAATGTGCCAGCCATGATAGCCCAACAACATCCAGAGACTTCAGCATCTCAGGACAAATCTCATTTGCCCCCGGTGACTTGCCACCAAGGATTTCTTTTTACTACTTCAGTGACTTCCGCTAGGGTGATGGCACCAGATCTGCTTGAGTCTTCCATCCTGCCTCCTCAATGGAGGGCATGTCAGTAGGGTTGAGGGGATCTTCAAAGCAGGGTTCTAGCCTGGACCATTTTAGTGCCAGGTAATATTACATAATGATTTATATAAGTTATATAGCTGTGGGCCCCTGGATCCGGGGCCCCCAAAGCTACATGGCTTTATACCATTAAAACATTCTTGGCAAGCCTTATTTTAACTCATTTTCAGTGGTTTTAGACACATTGAACGCAAGAATAATAAAGAAATGTATATCTATATTGTAATATTTGTAAGATCAAAGTTATTTTTTGCATGTTTCTGTCAAAGTCAAACTTAATTAAATAACAATAAAAATGTTAAAAACATTAATATTTAATGGGAACTGCATTTACTCTTCAAAAGTGACATACAGTAGTTTTTAATCCAGTGAAGCAGCCAGTTTTTCTGTCATCCTGACAGTTTTTTTTTTCAACATTTTGAGTGGGATTGCATTACTTTTTCTTTTTAAACAATGTAACACTGAATTGCCTTGTTTGAACCTGGACTGATTTGTCAAACCTGCTGTTTTTGACTGTAACTGTAACTATGACCAATATCAATATAAAAGCCTTTTTTGAAAATGTGAGGGACAGATTAATTTTGATGAAAAGAAGGTTCTCTGCGTTATCAGCTCTTTATATCTGAGCTAAACAGCCTTCACTCGCCACACTATTTTTAAAACTTTTAATTAAATATGTACCGGTAACATACACAAATACAAACCGTAAATGCTTTTGTTTTTTTTTCCCCAAAGGTAGAACATGTAATATTGGAGCAGCATGGCATGCACGCACATGCACACATAGTGTTGCATGGCATCTTTGTGACAAGCGGAGGCAAAACTGAGTAATTTTAACATTATTTAAATTTTTTCTTTGTGGATCATGAGATAATTTCCTTGCGTTCAGACAGAATAGCCTATTGCCTGTGGTAAATGAGCCGTTAACGAAGCGCAGTGACTCAACCTCTGGCCCAAACTGCAGCTTGTGGATGCGAGCAGAGGTTCCAAACACAGCACCACAGAGGTTCCTCAAACGGATTACACCTGTAGCGGACTGAGCCGGTCTCCCATCGACATAAACACCCACGCCAAGGGCTGAAACTCACCAACCTGATGGACAACCTCCACTGCTGAAACCCTGACCTGAGTTCTGATGGAACTGTGGAGCAAAGTGCGGTGTCACGGAGGAACGTTTTTCAGCCACATGAGGAATTAAAGTGGTTTTTCAGATGTCGTTTTCCAAACTCAGGAGGCTTTGTGGGGATTATTTTTCTTCAAGATCGTATGATGATGAATTCCACTGAAACGAACGGGTAAGACTTTTTATTTACTGTGTGTGTGTGTGTGTGAATTTACTCCGCATGATGGACAGTGACTTTCAGCCAATCAGTGGACAGCATTGATGGATGTATTTCAACGTATGAGTAAATTACATGAAAGCCTTTAAAAATCCACAAATTAGCCGCATCGTTTTTTTAAAACGCAGTGATCAAAACGTATGAAAAAAGTAGCGGCGTATAGTTCGGAAATTTCGGAGCGTGTGCGTGAAAATCCCACATTGAGAGGTTGACATCTCGCTGCTGTAAAGGGGTATCGTGTCACGGAGTATAAGAGACGTTTTATGAGTGTGAGTAAATGAATATGGGATTGCCCTTTTAACATCTGAAATAAAGCTGATCACATAAAATATGAAACATCTTAAAAGTAAATTTAGGTGTTGTTTTGGGGGGCGTTTTTTTTGTTGTTGTTGTTTGTTTTTTTTGTCTTCATATTAGCCCAACATTTTTTGATTTGGGGTTGTGGTTATTTATCCCTGGTGTAAAAATATGTTATGCAAAAACATGAATGTTGGCAAACAGATAAATGGCAATAGAGAAACAGGTCAAGAATAAAGTGATCTCACAGGAAAAAACCCCCAGCAAAAACAAAAGTAGCATGACACTGATTGTATTGTGAGATTTTCTTACATTCTTTTTCGTGATGTGTTCAGCCAGTCTGGTATCCTGAGGCCCTTTGACTTCCTCAGCATGTGTGGATTCTGGATGGCTGCTGGGGTCAACCAACGGTTCAGGGACATCAACGGTTGATGGCTTCAGGTCACTGTGCACCTTCAGATCTGCCTCTGTCGAAGAAAACAGAACAATCTGAAAACAACTTCATATGGCACGCGAGTGTGTGTGATAATAGTGTGTTGTTAATTTCAAGAGTACTATAGCCTGAATCAACACTAGAAAATGTTGCAGGTTCATTTCAGTTCATTCTGTTGCCTTTGTAATAGTGCTATTACTACTAGAAGCAATAGTTTTATATGGAATATGCAAGATTAGTTCCAATTCACAAAATTAACAACCTTGCTGTGCAAAAACCTTTTCCACAGCAAGACTGCCATTAATCCAGTAAGCCATGACAATTCCAATTTGAGAGAGACCAAGGTGAGTCATGACAGTGCACAGCAGATTACTGAAACCAATCCAGATCAAAAACCTGTGACAGTGCCAAGCGAGAAATTATGAAAGCACTATCCTTGTCCAGTTACTTAGGAATTCAAATACGACCATAGAAATGACATATCTTCTACAAAAGAAGACACTATGCAACGTGTTGGAGAGTAACACAATTTTTCACTTTTCATGGTAATATATATGCTGAATATGTAACAGTATTACCAGTCCATTTAAAGGACAAGAAAAAGTCCCATTTCACAATGAACATAATGCATTGAAGCTTAATTTTACTGGAATGGCAATATCAGGCATATATCAAGTTATGTGAAGTTGATATTCTTACATAGTGAGTACATGTTGAGTATATCGTAACTACAGTAAGTCAAATCTACAATTCTTTAACACATCTTAAAAAATAGCAGCCAGAATATTACAATATTAATAGTTCCTTATTGGGTTAAATATGTTTGTTCTTACATGTATACTAGCATTTAGTCAATCTGTTTAAATCAACCAAAATATGAACATAACATCATAATTGGAATTCAGTCAATCATCCTCTGTATCACTGTATTCATTATCCCCATCACTTTCATCAGATGTTGGCATGTCATCTTCAACTACATTCTGAAGGGACCCTAGCAGGTCTATTGGTAGACATAGCTTACTGTACCTCAGGGGGACACATTTGCCATTTTCATGTGTCCAGCCATTATTGAGTATATATACCAAGTATGTCATTTTAATGGTCATACTTGAATTCCTTGACCCTAAAAAACATAGATTAAGGCTGAATCTCAATTCTACCCCTTGGCCCTTCCCCTTACCCCTTCCCCTCTGTTTTGCTCGGGCACAAGAGACTGAGGGGTAGGAGGAGCTTACTGCTGTCTCCAAAAAATAAACATGGCGCCGAAAGAGCCGCACAAATGAAGCGGCTTTCATTACAAATTACGCAGTTTAGAAAGTTCTAACTTGCCCAAAAACTTTACAGACAGTTCAACGTGCATGCTGCTGGATGCATGTTGTGTATATTGTCGTTCTGAGGAATATCGTAACTTCGCTCGTGCGCTGAGGCATTATAATGCACATACACACGAACGCTACGATAAGACACTTTTATATCTCACAATGGATAAACTCATGATAAAGGATAAGCACCTTAATTTGTATGTTCAGAAATCTTTGGATAATATCAATCCCTGCTGTTGGATTTCAAGGTCTGTAACGTGTGTGTATTTTGTAAACAAACAGGGAGCCCTGAGCGCACTCGTCTCCTAATAAGAAAATGAGGCAGAAAATGAGAAGTTTCATCAATGTTGGAAAATATCTACACACACATGTATATGTGTAACACATAACCTGACGTCCTAATAGACTGATATTATTATTCAAGGAAATTTCTGAAGGAAATAGAGCTGGATGCAAAAAATTGGAGAATTTGAAAAAGAAATATAAGGTTAACAGAACTAAATGCAGCCCAAAACATACATACAGGTGCTGATCATATAATTAGAATGTCAAGAAAAAGTTGATTTATTTCAGTAATTCCTTTCAAAATGTGAAACTTGTATAATGTATACATTCATTGCACACAGACTGATATATTTCGTGTTTATTTTAAATAAATAAACTGTTTTCCTGTTTTATCATTAGTATTTTATATGACTGTGTCTTTTTTTATTCTTTCTATTATTTTACTTTTTACTTATTTATGTATTAAACTTTTTTATTGTGTTTTAATCTTATTTCATTTTATTCTGCTTTTAAATGATGTTTGTGAAGCACCTTGAAGCGATTAGTTGTGGTTTGGCGCTATATAAATTAATAAATTATTATTATTATACCTTATTTTAATTACTAATTAATTAATTACTAAATCATTAATGATTAATCAAATATTAATTACTATTATTGGTTGATTACTATTAGTATTATTAACATTAATAAATTACTAATTAATTATTAATACTATTAATTGTTATTATTATTATAAATTACAAATTAATTAAATTAATTAACATGACATGACTGCGATGCATCAAAGAAATCTGCAACTTCTATTTTTTTGCATTTACGCAGAAAGGGAGAAAATAAAAAGAGCCAACAGGCTACTGCAACAAGTTGCATTTCAATTGCCATGTTAAACAGTGAAGACGGCAGATTGACACAGGTTTTTTTTTTCTCCTAAGGCGGAGGGGTGTCTCAATTCATAGGGCTAGAGGCATACCCATTCGCCTTACCCCTTGTTTTAAAGGGGTAGGCGTAGGGGTAGGGGTAGGGCCAAGGGGAAGGGGAAGAGGTACAAAATAGAATTGAGATTGGGGGTTAGACACCAAAATTAATGTTCTAGCTCACATAGAAGTGAAAATATGCCATAGGCAAAAACGTATTTAGTCAGCCCTGACTGTGCAAGTTCTCCTACTTAAGAAAGATGAGAGAGGTCTGTAATTTTCATCATAGGTACACTTCAACTATGAGAGACAAAATGAGAAAAAAAATCCAGGAAATCACATTGTAGGATTTTTAAAGAATTTTTTTGTAAATTATGGTGGAAAAGCAGTGATGTTTTTGGGCTGTCGCTGGGCATCATGGACTTTCAACTCCCTCAACAAATTTTCTATGGGGTTGAGGTCTGGAGACTGGCTAGGCCACTCCAGGACCTTGAAATGCTTTTTAAGGGGCAACTCCTTCATTGCCTGAGCGGTGTGTTTGGGATCATTGTGATGCTG